>NC_092803.1:100322708-100622708 GCF_040954645.1 Diabrotica undecimpunctata
TTGAATATAAGTTGTTTTAGTATATCCTTAGGGATATATCCTTTAGTATATAATTTAGGGTAAATGACTTAAATACTTTTAACGTTTTCTGTATATGATGTTGTGGGACATCGCAAATTATCGTAAACAGATTTGTATAGGAACCGTAGCTGGAAGAGCAAAGTAGGAACAACATCTGCTATTAAAATGATCTAAAACAATCAGAGCTAAAATCAGATTGATAGGACTACCCATTGGCGTTCCAAAAATTTGACGGTAAAACATATTAAAAAAAAGTACATGTTTTGGAAAAACAAATTATTTTAATTGTTTCTAAATAACGGTTATTCTAAAGATATACTAAAACAACTAATATTCATCACACGGTTTTTTGGTGGACAATTAGATTACCATCCACAAGATCTTAAATATAAAAAACTACCATATATTCCGATTTTAACAGACCAACTTATTTCTCTGTTTAAGGACTACACAAATATAAAAATTAGCAAATACAGCAACCTTTAATGCAAAATCATATTCTCTAAAATTAAAGATCGGACACCAGTGATGTATTATAATAGCAATGACATAACATCAATTTCAGTGTTTAGGTTGCCAGCGATGTTATATTGGACAAACCGGACAAAACAGTGGCTGAAAGAAGGAGGATCACACAACACAACAGGAGTAATAATACATGCGCTGTTGTCGAACATTTTATAAAAACAGGCCACCACTTTGAATAATAACGTAAAAATATTACAATCGTTAAACAATTACAAAAATAGATTTTTTCTCGAGGTATGTCATATTAATAGAACTTACTAATAAAACAGATACTAGTAATATATTGTAACATTTTAAACACTTCCAGCATAACTAATAAACCAAGTATAAAAATTATACTTATAATAAATCAGGTATAGGCAAAATCACTACCGATAAACCTGTAATAATTCATATATAGGTTACACTTGATAAAAGAATTTATTCCAGGATTATACCGACCCACACCCTTGTTTAAGTCAATCCATAGTACAATGAATACACTGTTTATGAATACTCACGGTACAATGAATGTGTTCATTGTACCATGAGTATAACCTATTTTGTGAATGTCATAGTCATCAGTCACAAGAATATATTATTTTTTGTATGGTTTTGTGAGTAGCTATATAATAAAAAAATGTGTTTAAGAGGTGTTGCGACTGTCGAGGAAGTTGATAATTTAATTACCATGATGGAAAATATACGAAAAAGAAAAACTTTTAAAGAAAGAATAAATCCCTTTTCAAAATACACTGATAGAGAATTTAGAATAAGATATTGCTTTTCTAAAGATGGTGTAAAGTTTTTTGCAATTTTAAAGTACTCAAACTCAACATATAAGATAACAAATAAAGATATATTTGGTGTCAATTGTCATTGTCAGTTTCAAAGAAAAGTCAAAATTGACATATTATTTCACTTAATATGTCGTCGTTCTATGTATATGTGCAAAAGATTGCGACATTGCCAAACTATTATTTCGGAATAAATTGCTAATACTTACAACTAACATATATCGAGTTTATTTTTAACAAATTATTTTAGTATTATATTTACCTTATACTTAGGATAACTATTCTAGGTATAAATACGGAATAACCTTAGAATACAAGTGATTTATTAGTAAGATAGTTCATAGTAACGTCAAAAATAACATATATAAGTAATGGATTCTACCGTTCCTTGAGCCGCTGACATGCAGAAGACTTTTGAACAGACTACAGGCTACAGCCATGGCAACTGATGATGCACTTTATATATGTTGAAGACTACGGATACTTCGTTAAGTTAGTTTTATAGTCATTTTAATGTAATTTAATATTATACTATTTACAATTAATTAAATTAATAGTGACATTTTTAAAATCTGAAAAGTCTTACCATAATGGTGATGCAACTAAACTAGGTTAGCAGAACTATTGAGGACTTTGGTTGACAACACAAAAAGCAAAAATAAAATACTCGACGAGAACCCTATTACAAAAAAAAATTAAAAATCGTTGCCTCTTGTTCTTCAGTTTTTTTACAACTTTCCAACTTTCGTCGTGTTTTCTTAAGACTGGTGTGTTGAGATTAGACCTATTTTAAATTACCTAATATAATAGAATCATCAGTATCGTATTGTCAAAATTTATTTTTACAATTAAAAGCTAATCTATTGTCGAACTTTCTTGTCAAAAAATGGGTTGAATATTCCGCTACAACAGTTTTACTTAACGCTAGGAGTTGTTGATTGGGGGTGCATGTAAATTTTTTTTTTATAAGTTGAGCAAAAGAGGGCTCTACGCAGGTAATTTTTACATTTAAGTTTTTCCCTTTTTTGGAAATTGAGTATTTTTCCATTGTTAAGAATTTTCTTTTTCGTTTGTATTTAGTATATGGGAGAATATATTTGCATTGCTAGATGTTCACTACATAAATTAAACAGTTTAGAGAGAATATTATCGTGTTTGGGCGCCTTGTTGTTTATTAGCATACTTGACATCTTCAAGAGTCGGGTTTCTGATTTCTTCATCTCCTCCGTCGTTTTGCTGGAAATCCAAAGACGGTATTTTTCTTGTGTTCCTAGTCGAGCTTGCAAGTGAGATTTCCAAAATGATTTTTCCTTGTAATGCTTCAATAATTATCTTTCCTTTGTGGTTTCTACAAAAACTTGTTCTTGGTGTGTATTCTCGTAGATACTTAAGGACATCTCTTAGATCGTTACTGTGAAGATTCTGTATCTTTGCGCTTAGTCATGCTACCTCAGAAGTTTTTCCTCTTTCTCTAGTTCTCATTTTCATATATTTCTTGTTTGCTTAATTTCTTTGTTTACGTTCTTGATTAGAACATTGATTTTGTCTGATATTTTTTTACGTATTGGTAAAAGTTTTTCATTTATTTGTGTACTTATAATTAAATAACTTTGTGTATTTATTCACATACATATTAGTTTTGTTTTTTTTTAGCATCTTAGTCTCCTGGATTTTTATTTGTGTTAGTTCTTTTTCTTTATATTTATGTTATGTGTCTGTAGATTAGGATTATCATGCAGTCTTTATAAAACTAATTGGCTCTCTTTTACATTCTGATTTTTCAATTCCTTTTGTCGCTACTAGCTTTTTGCTGATCAGATATGCCTCCATCGTTATTCTAGATTGGCAGCAGTTGTTCCTTCCAATATTTTATTTATTTATACGTTTCAGTTTTTGCTACGGCTGTATGTTAGATATATACTACTTCGTAAATTTTTCTATTTCTTCGTTTTTTTGACTTTGTTAGTGTCTGCTTTTTGAGTTTCACTACTGTTGATACATAATCACTCTTAGTTAAAAATAAAGGTAACAGGGTAATCGTTAATATTTTATAATAGGCCTGTGATTATAATTTTACTAAGAAATTCTAAGTATTTTTATTTAGGCTAATGAATTAAGTCTAGTAAAAAAACGAGAAAAAAAGTCTAATAAATAAACATCTGGTTTTTTTTTCAAGATAAATTCTTATATCATTGTTCACATACATTTCTAGGCTTTAAACACACCAATAAGAGATGACCTAATTAATCTGTTAGTCCATATTGTCTATAATGTACAGTTATTTAGAATCAGTTTTATGGGACTCAGTTGCTTTATTGAAGTCCTCGTAGACACACCGTCTCAGGACTTGCAACTTATTGCAGAGTCATATGTCACCATGTTACCAATCCAACCGTAACTTTACCATCTAAATTGTAAAACAGACATTATGTAAACTAAATTTCAATTAGCAATTTTTAAAGGGTTTGTAACCCCATATTTAGTGGCTACATCCATGTATTAACTTGGTACTGATGATGGAATACTTATTCAGAAAACGTTTTGCCAATTTAACATAGCCCAACTGGGTTTTTTATATACCTTTTTATACAAAGGATTTTATTCAAAATTTTTAATATATGGTATACAGCCAAACACAGGAACTTAGTTTCCTTGTGGACTTTTTTATATATTACCTTAAATTTATTGTTGACATGTGTTTTCAAATAAATATTTAAAATTCTTATATAACTCCCCTCATATTTCGTATCTCATAAGAATTCTTAGTGAAAACAGAGCTGTTATTTGTGCGTTTCCCTTCGCATAGCAACCTTTTCATTCGAAAAGTAATATATACAAGTTAGACGTAAATAGTATTCATCCCATGCAGCGTTAGCTGCGCAAAACTAACGGACCAGTTGGAATATAAATAAAAGTAGATTTCATTCAGACACAAAAACAAGGTTTGAATTTTGCCGAAGTATATTTTGCGGAAAACTTTATAATTCTAGAGTAGTTCGATGTTTAATAGAAAGTTGGGCTTTATGGAATGCATTTTAATTGAAGTCTTTTGATAGAATCTTACCGAAAATAAACCACAATTTTGCATTAAAGGTCGGGGTTAGAAAGGCTTATAATATGTACTTATAAATCTATTTTCTTTTGACAAAACATTTTACGAAAACTTTGAATTATACCAACAATTTATTCGTAATCAACAAAATAATTTTTTATACATAGTAGACGAGGAAATAAAGCACTAAACTTACCAATTTTCTGCAGCAAGATAATATACCTGGTGCATAGGGTTAAACTCGTCTCCTGGAGTTTTATGTTATTTTTATTCGAAATCAGTCGAAAGTCATTACTTTAGAGACTTTAAGGTCGCTGAACACGAATATTATGATGGCAATGATCCTCAAGCTACCCGGAGCCCAAGGTGATCTCGTCTCCTGGAGTTTTATATTACTTTTATTCGAAATCAGTCAAAAGTTGTAATATTCGCAGTCAACGACTTCAAAAACCGCAGAAGACAATGTTATCCTTCCCCAGGTAGCTTAATAACCATCGCCGTCATAATATTCGTATTCAGCGACCTCGAATGCCGCTGAATAATAACTATCAACTTATTTGGAATAAAAAAAAACATAAAATTTCAAGAGACCAGGTCCATTGACGTTATCATATGCGTATTCATTGACTTCGAAAACCCCTGAATAATGACTGTTTACTGATTTAGAATGAAATTAACATACATTAGAAGAGAAGGTTAATCCTTAGCACCAGGTAGCTCGAGGAACATTATAACAGCGACATCGATAACCTCGAGTAACAAAATTGAACTTATTCCTGTCGATATTCTCGAGTTACAAATTTTTTATTTTTTATGTATTTTAAAAATGCATTTTCCTTATGCACCTAATGCAATTTTTGCATAGCTATTCATCTTGTTACGAAAACTTGGTAAGTTTGATGCTTATGTCTGGCCTTATGGCTAAAATATTGTTAGGAACGCCAATACCTAAGTAGCCTTAAATCATTACATATTTATATAACGTTATTTTGTCAATAATATTATTAACCTTAATTAATAGGCCTGTTCGAGTTTTGGCGAAAAGTTGGATTAAAATTAGTACTCTTAGCTGCATTAGAAGTAGATTGCGCAGATGTTAGGGACATTTTATTTTGTTTAATATTAGGAAAATTTTTATCGAAGTTGGATAAAATTGAAAATTTATTTCGGCCTAGAGCCTCTGAATACGAGTTTTCATTAATTTTTTAATCTCTTTTGATTTAGCAAATTTGATTTACCTGGGACGTCTTAGATGACACATCGGGATCGAATAATTATGTAGTTCAAATGAACCTTTCTTCTGTTAATTTTCGTAATGAATACATTCTTCCAAAGACCAATTGCAATATTCTGATCTGATTGAACAAAATTTTTCTAACTATTTTACCAGCTTGTCTACCTCAGATAAATATGACTTCCTAATGGAAAGTAATAATAATGCATCTTCTTAATCCATTCCGACATATAAACCCTTTAAAATTATTAAATCACCACCTCCTTCGTGGTGGGATTTCGAATGTGAACAAGTTGTTTCTGACAGGAAAGATGCTTTAAAAATATATAAAACTTACTCCAGTTTCACTAATTACGTACGTTATCAGGAAGTAATGGCTAAAACAATAAAAGTTTTAAAACTAAAAGCCAAATAAAGTTGGAAAAACTGGTGTTCATCCTTAAATAAAAATATGCAAATTAAAAATGTTTGGAATGAAGCAAGGAAAATGCAAAGGAAGTATATTCCAAGTTTTAATTATCTTAATGATGAATTGATTGAAGAATTTTTTGACAAAATAGCACCTTCATCAGTTAATACTTCTATAGGAATTCAAAATAATCCTATAACTTCAAGTCACTTCCTCCTTAACTTGGCGCTAACTGATAGGTCTAACCCCGCTCCGGGCTAAGATGATATTAAATATCCTATGCTTAAAAAACTTGCAAATATAGCGAAGAACGTATTACTTGATATTTTTGATAATATTCTTTTTAAAGATGCAGAAATTGATATATTAAGAACTGTTATTGTCATACCAATCCTTAAACCAAATAAAGATCCCAACTTGGTACAATCATATAGGCAAATCTCTTTGATGTCATGTATTTTGAAGACTTAGAAAAGAATTATCAAAGTTAGACTAGAATGGTGGATAACATAATAAATTAGCTTGTCAAAATCAATTTTCTCTTAAAAAGGGTGTTGGTTCTCTAGATGCTCTTAGTACCCTTTTGGTAGACATAAACAGTAATTTGGCAGACACAATTACCCTTCTGCGCTTTTTATAGACGTAGAAAGTGCGTATGATAATATATGCCTCCCCATTATCCAAAAAATTATTTTGAATTATATTATGTGTACCGTTTTTTGAACATACTGATGATGTTGAAAAGAAGGTATATATAACTTGTATCTTATTTTAATTTTAGTACTTAAAGCATTTAGCTCTTCGTTATTAATATTTTATGGACTTTACGGTCATTAATTTTTTATTTATAGTATTAGTTATGTTGTAACTGGCTAATTGACACCTCGTCAATGCCAATAAAAAAGTCCTAACGAATCCTACAGGGTGAAATCCTCACTCAGTAGCAAGCAATAAACAGGAATGAACGTACAATCTTAAATATTCATTTTAGCAAAAAAATTATAAAACCCAAATTATATAAAATAAAATTGTCTTTATTTTTGCTTATGTACGCAGATGTCGCAAAGGCATTAATAAACGAGACAATTCAATAAATATGCACAATTCCACCTCCTTTCACGATTTTCCCCTTAACTGAGAAAATATCGACCGCACAAAAAATTTTATAAAAAAGAAATTGTAGACAATCGCATTTGCAACAATTTCAATTGTTACCCTTTTTGTCTAAAAGTTGAAAATGGCGGAGATATGAAGCAGCATCAGTTCTCCTTTACAATCAAGATGGCTTCGGAATTAAATTTACACTTTTATTGACCCCTTTTAAGGTTAAAATAATAAAATTTGGGCCAGCTCGCTATGAAAGGTTAAATGCTATCCCGACTAGACTAATTTATACTTGTATAATATAGGTACTATACCATATATAGATCTAATCTAACCTATACCTAAAAAATGGCTCCAATCGACATTTATTGTACTTTTATCCAAAACTGCCAATTCAAGTAAATGCAATAAACATTGCACCATAGCCTTAATGAATCATGTCTTAAAATTGTTTTTAAAAGTAACTAATGCCAAAATGTGATTTAAGAAAGGTCTGGGAACACGGGATGACTGTTTTCAGTGAGTGTTCTTTCGCAGAGGAGATGCCTAGATATAAATCAGCAGTATGTGCCTGTTTTATTGATTTTGATAAGGAATTTGACAGAGTGCAGCATAATCATCGTAAATCGATTTTTTTAAACAAAAACATGGACCGTAGAGACGTTAAAATTATATTTAGCCACTATTCGAATCAAACAACAAAAGTAAAAGTTGAAAATGAACTGAATCAGGATATCCAGATTTACCGTGGTATGCTCTGATGGTGTATTTTATCACCATTTTTGTTTAATTTATACAGTGAAACCATCTCAGAATTAGCGTTGGCAGAAACTTAATAAGGGTCGAATAATAAACAGCCAGCTGATTAATAACATATCATATGCTGACAACACCATCCTCTTCTGACCGAAACACTAGAAGAACTGCAACACCTTGATTAATAACTAAATATACGATTATGAACTAAAAATAAACTTGGAGAAAACCAAGCAATATTCTTTCTACAGCTTTTAGATCCATTTTACGTTATTTAAGTTTAGTTTTGTACTGATCTTTAGCCATTTATTTTGTACTTACGTTTTCTCTTGCCACCGTTTAACATTTATAACCATTTCATCATTTCCATTTTTTGGTTATTGCTAAGCCATTGTTTTCTGTCATTGCTAATATAAATAATTTTAGAATTAACGTATGGTTAATCAGAATCAGATACTATGGTTAATCTGATACTTTCAGATATTATGAATTATTGAAATATTAATCCTACAGCTCTTGACACAAGATGTTTTGTTTAGCTTCTCTTAACTTATTCGTTTTTCAAATTTAGGTTACGCCCTATAGTACAGTCTAACATGAATTATTATTCATTTTAAACTGTACTGCACTTATCGTTAGATACTTATTTTAAAATTTATTTGGTTGTGTTTTTATCTTTTTGTTGGGATAATGACGTTGTATATTTGATATCCTCTCTTTTTTGGGTGTGCAATGATTACTTGTATAAATGTAATGCTGTTGTTGCCAAATTAAAGATTGTTTTATTATTAAAGTTGGTATGGCAAGTTCTTTCCTGTCATGGTATTTGTTCTACACCTGTCGTACTGCAGCCGACAAGTCGCTTTTTTTAGACTTAGAACTCAGAGTAATTACAATAAAAATATCACGTAATATAAGTGAGTTATTGTGAGGATGTCTGGCAATTTTACGATTAAGAGTATTGTCGGTATGCACGTTTGTAAGTGTATTTTGTTTTACTTATGTATGAGTATGTGTACTATGAGACGTTTTATTAGCCGTTTGGTCTTACCGTTTGGTAAACGAAAACTTCCTATAGAGCCTTATATATTCAGTTTAGAGCTCCTCCTTACAGTCTTTTATATATTCCCAGTAGCTATGATTTACTCTTAACTCCTCACTAAGAGAAAACATTTCCCATACTCCTCTCCATCCATCCTTCATTCTAAAATCTAGTTACTTTTTTAGAGTTCCTTCTAACTGAACTGCCACAAGCATGACTGAACCAGTTTAAATGATTATGGTACTACGATGGGGAAGGCAACCGTAAACTACCCCATGATTATTCCCTGGTTCATTCGTAATGGCACTGACATATGTTAAGAACAGGTATACTGATCATGATCCAGGTATACCAAGATCCGACAGGAGAAGACAAGCACAAGGGCTTCCCAGATTGATATCCAGTGAAATCCCTGTGACAATAGAAAAGAAATATGAATAAAATCAAGTATGAGAATAAGCTCATGAACGTGAGAAGTCTCTACGAGCCCGATAAGATACAAAACATAATAGGTACGTAAAATGATAAGGCTCAATATACCAGTTCTTTCTTGTATTATATATACCAGTTGTAATAAATCTGTAAGTTTTATTTCGGAGTCATCATGATCCAATTAAACTCAAAGTCAGTGTATATTAATCTGATCCAAGTTTATGTGCTCACAGCGAGCAATAATGAAGATGACATAGAGAAATTTTATGACGATATTAAGATGGTAGTAAGCCATCTGAAAAATAAAGACAATATTATAACAATGGGGAACTTAAATGCCAAAGTAGCAAAGGTAGTAATGACAAAGGAGAAATGACAATAAGTAGATCTTATCGAAATATAACCACTGATAACTGGTTCAACAGTATTGAACTATGCGAAAAACTACTCAATAAGCATAAATTAACATTCTGGAGTAAAAAACGAAAAAAAAAAAAAACAGCCACCTACACAGTTTATTGAAGATCAAGGTCGACCAAGTCCATCAAGTATGTTGGAAAAATCGTACTTTAGCATCAGACGCTCCAAAACCAAAGATAAACAATATTCTTCTGGTATCTTCCATACATGAGGATGACGAAATCGATGAAACTACACAAAAACCTATGATGATTATTGACTATAACAAAACCAAGGTAGAAGTGGATACGGTAGATTAGTTGTTATCATCAAAATTCAATGAAGCTCACAATACTAGAAAATAGCTGATGGTTGTATTTTACGCCCTACCCAATGTGACAGGAATTAAAGCATTTGTAATTTACAAATTGTAATAAAAGATCGTATCGCAGAAGAAGTTTTTTGACAGAACTATCCAGAGGTCTCGTGAAAATTTTTTCTAAAAGAAGATAAGCAAATCAACACATACCACGTCCCATCCGAGAACGAATACAACCACTTTGAAAGCTACACACAGAAACGCATCAGAGACATTAGGAGCAGCCATAAGTTGGGCGTTGCCAAGTTTGTACATCTAAAGATAAAAGAAAAACAAAATGTAGCTGCAAAATTTTTAGTAAATTCCTCGAATTTACCAAACATGTTACTTTTATTTATAGTCAATGCTTAAAGGGGAGACTAAACTAGGACTTTTGTAATTTTGATTCATTTTTTTTTTATTTGCGTAAGAAATGTATGTTTTATTTTTATTATCGATTAAGCAACTACTTGTTCCATTAAGTTTTTGGATTAAACATTTTTGCAAACTGTTTAAGCCCTTTAAGTATAAATATTTGAAAAATGTGTTAGAAATATCAATCGATATGTCTCTCTATGGGTCCAACAGACCGAGGTCACTAGTAATGTGTAAATTTCTTACGTCAGCTCTGGAGGATTTAAGCGACCCAGAAAAGGAAGACTAAAACGCTGTGACCCCTTATACCTTTCTATACCTGTAAATACATAACTATATTCTATAAGTTTACATTTAACTGTGTGTGTATATTTACACTATGCTATTTCTTTATTATGTTAGTATAACATTTTTTTGTAAAGTTCTGTTTATTTCTCAAACATTTATATGTATTCGAAATTTATCTCAAAGGATTTTTGTTACTTGACGCATTTCTGTGTTAATTACGTGATTAACTTTTTTTTTACTGGTATTAACACATTACACTAAATAAAAGATATAATAAATTATATATTAATATTTGTTTAAATGTATGTGAACTGAACTTGAAGGCCTTATCGTTTTTAAATTATATGCAAAAGATGGGTCAAATCGGTTAAATAGTTTTTGCGAAAATTAATTTGTTTATAAGATTTTTTAAAGAATATGTTAATCCAGATAATTTGACTGAATTAATCTCAATAATCCGGCTTATTATCCTCGTTAAGACTTATAATAATGGTCTCTGTACTATATCTCATACCTACTATAGTATGTGATTATCTAAAATCTCATGGCTTGTTTTTATTAATAATAATTTGTTTTTATTTACCAGTTCTGTAAAATAATTTTGCTATTGTCATTATTTTCCTGATTTATTTAGTAATATATCTTGATCATTTTTTATATTTGGAAAAAACTGTTATTTCTCGAATATCTCTCTTGTGTAACTGTGTGACATATCATGTGTAACTGTGTACACTGTGTAACACTTACACAGTGGTGTGTACAAACTTAAATGTGGCGACTGCCCAAAAACTTACATTGGTCAAACAGGTAGAAATTTTAATAAACGAATAGCAGAACATAAAAGGGCTTTCAATAATATAAAAACAGATTCTACATACGCACTTCACCTTCTAGATCATAATCATTCTTTTAATGACGAATTTAAAATTCTCCATATTCAAAATAAAGGCCTTAAGCTATCTTTGTTAGAATCTATGGAAATCAACAAATTAAAAAACACAGATATAATTCTGAATGACCAGCTTGAGACAAACAGTTCTCCCCTCCTCAACCTATTTCATTAGAGACTATAAAGTGTAAACCCATACCAAAAACAGATCACTTGAAAAAGGCAATCAGCCGAAACAGCTGTAGTGATAAGAATTTAAAATAAATTTTGTGGAAGTTTGAAAATAAAGTTTTCAGTGTTTTATTGTTACATAAAATGAATTTCCATCAAGTAACGGTCGAATCCATCAATTATTTCTTCAAAATATGAATTTTCATTGGAGGAGAGCACAAGACGACAGAAAAGTGTTAATTGAGAAGACGGAAATAAGGGCTTTATTAATTAAATACTCAAGACTTGTCAAACGTATATAGAAACGAAAGCAGTACCATTGTTTACCTCGATTAAACATATGTACACATTGGACATACTTTACCAAAAACTTGGACTAATAATAATTCTAGTAGAGAGTTACTATAGAAAATGTCATACTGAGAGTGCAGTGCGGGTAAGATACGGCAATGCTTTTCTTATGGAGAATAAACGCGAAGGGTTGTCGGTTTTCTCCAGCTGTTCATTGCTCATTGTCTCACAGGACCGGCTTGGATAAAATGCATCTGCCGGCAGTACGAGTAAAACATTTTATATCATGTATACGTATACAGTAGAATAAAAAGGCATTGATGAGTTATTGACAACGAAAACTATGAATTTTGCATATAAAACGTCAACATGAGATATACAATTGAATGATATTCATAAGAGTAACATTTGAACACCTCTTTACAAGAACAACATACAATAACTGTAGTTTTAATGTTACACATAAAATAGAAAAAACCTACATAATTTCTAGGAAAGAATTTGGAAACTTGGAAATGATATTATTTATAGATATTATATATAATATTCAAATTTCCAATTCTTTCATAGAAATTAGATTTTTTCTATTGTATGTAAAATATTAAAAATACAGTTATGTTGTTTCTATAAATAGGTCTTCATTTCTTTTGTAAAACTTCTGCTACAAATTACTATCATTAACATAATCACCTAAATATGGCCATAAACTTGTTTGTCATAATTAGTATTTGATAAACTCCAAGCTTTCCCTATTTCACCCCCTACCCATCCTAAGGATGGGTAGGGGGTAAAAGTGCTTTTGGAAAACGAAACTACACTTCAAAATTTAGTCCGAGTTTCAACAGAGAGCATGGAGTCCCATAAGTTTAAATCCGGTGAATTATTTAACGGTTGCGCTAAACTCGTAGTGTTAAATGTGTTGTGTTTTTTACAAAATACGGAACAACTTAATGTAAGTGCTGCTGTAAGACGTACTTCGTTTATGACTGGTGTTAGCAAAAGAAGCATTTACAATTTCAAAAAAGAAAAAGAACAGAGTGGAACGTTGAAATCTCCAAAAAAACGAAAAAACGAGTGTGTCAAACGAGTATGCTTCACAACATAATGTTTATATTTTAAGGCTTCCTCCATATCACTGCGAACTGAATCCTATAGAAATGGTGTGGAACCAAGTTAATCGATATGTAGGTATCCATAATACCACTTTTAAAAACGAGGTTTAAAAACCAGTTAATCGACGACGGTTTCGCACGCGTCACAGAGCAAAATTGGCGCAATTATGTCACTCATGTTGTCGAGAAAACGGAAACTGAGATGTGGACTGCGGACAACCTGCAAGATGACGTAGACCAATTGATAATACACGCGAACACAGGGGAGAGTAGCGAAAGCGAATCCGACATCTCGGATGTAGAGGACGACTTTAGTATAATTAATTGAATATCTGTGAGTAACCTCGATTATTTTATACTGTGTAACCAATAAAATGCATTTACCAGTCCAATCAGAGTATGGGGTTTTCGGATATTGGGCTCGGTGCACGGAAATCGAGTTCCCGGAGGTTCCACCCTGTATATTTATAGCTATCAAGAAATGTAATTTAAAATATATTTGTTAGTTTAATAAAGTATAAATATAATATAATGTTAAATAATTTACACTATAAACCTTATACCTGCTCATCTGGTCAAGTGTGGGCAAGGAAAACCATTATCCCATATAGAATAACACAAGGATTCGCTGAAATCTACCAGGTTGCTATGCCAAGGAACTAGGCAAACTTATATTGTGTGTAAAAAATGCGAGACTGCCTTATGTTTTAACAAGGACAAAAACTGCACTTCAGATTTCCACAAAAAAACATTTCATAGAGGTGTTAAAATTACGCAGTGATTTAAGTGCGCAACTTGTTTTTTTAATAACATCGCCGGTATTAAAAAATGTGCAAAGCTTTTTCGATATTCCTGTTCCTGATAATTTTTCACATATTTACAAAAGAAAAAGTTTTTCTTGGATATTGGGCTGGGTGCACGTAAATCGAGTTACCGGAGGTTCCACCCGGTATATTTATAGCTATCAAGAAATGTAATTTAAAATACATTTGTTAGTTTAATAAAGTATACAGTTTTATAATAAAATTCTCGCTAAAAACCTAAGGTCTTTTTATTCAAATTCATGCCTCTTATTTGGCTACTTGAAGGCAATTATTTTATCAATATATTATTTTATAATAAATAACAGAGCCCGGCGTAGAGATCTGGGTACGGTTCTGTGACTACCACTTGGACCTGTTTGTATCGCCAAGCACAAGGCGTGAAATCCGGCAATTGTGCATTCCTATATTAGCCGTACTGCACTCTCGGTGTGACATTTTCTATAGTGAACATTTCGAAGGGTCAATGTTTAATAGTAGTGCATTCTGGTGGTGAAATGTGATTGATTTCAAACGCGCTTTATACACAAAAACCATTTTATAACATATTATGAGTTGGATGAGCTTTTACGTGCATATGGTCACACTGCTTTACGTTTACCTCAATTATAATTTTTGAAATTAATGCGTCCAAAGAATTTTGTTAGTTAAAGTGGCAACACTAGGACTCTTGATGTGTTTATACTTAACGTCTAAATCTTTGTTACAAAATTTAATCTGGCAGGCAGGTATTGATTTTAAAAAATCTTTCTGTGATTTATATAAACGAGTTTTATGATTTCGGGAATCCAATAATACAATCAGATTTTTATAATATTTATTACACCTCTTCTAAATAAATAGTCCTGAAGATGGGATCATGTCGAAAGCTCAGTGCAGCAATAGTCGAAGCGTTTCAACCCGGAAACATGGTCAGTATAATATTAATTTTTATAATGACATTAATCTTAGCTTTAGGTTTAATTGTATTATCCGAACATATATATATTTATACATATATATATATATATATATATATATATATATATATATATATATATATATATATATATATATATATATATATATATATTGATACGATTAGGGTTTATAGAAAATAATTTATAAGTTATATACTACATAATATTAGATATAAAAAAGTATTTGATTATTTTAAATAAGTTATATACTAGAGAATTTTATAAAAATATATTTATGTGAGGGCATTTTAAGAAATTAGCATATAATAATTGTAAAAAGTTGTATTTTAGTAATTATAATGTGGTAGATATATGTAAGTGAGCCATGTGACTAGGCAACCAACTATACAGTGAGTGATAGACAGATATTTATACTCTGAAGTGACGTTTAAGAATATTTACGAATATAAAGTGGGATTATAATAATATATTGTTTGAATTGTGTATTTTATTAAATTAGAATGTTAAGTTACTAATTTAATTATATATTCTGATTTGAAAAGCCTAAATGTAAACAAAATTATTAATAGAAAAGAATGGAATTCTCTGGATCAGCGGAGATGGCCATGTTTGCGAAATGGTTTGTTCCAGAAAATTCAGACAAGTATTTAATAGAACTAAATAATACATGATCTCTTACCAGATGGTTCTAGAATATCCAAAAGATATAAATACCCGTGATTTGGATTCAAGATGGCAGTTTTAGAAGTTTTTAGTCAGAAGTCAAGCAGTTTATTATGAAAGTTAGTAGATTAGTTAGTGAAGTCAATTGTTCACAGTTTTAGTAAGTCAGTCAAGCAGTTTTATAAGAAATATGAAAGTTAGTTGGAGATAGTCCCATTGTTTAATATAGTGAGGTAAATGAAGATTAAAAATTATGCATATATTTAATGCACATTTATAATTATACACAAATAATTATTGAAGATTATAAAAGTATATTAGAAGAATATTGGATGGACATTGGAAGGAATTAAAATTATATTATGATTGGAGATTAGTATAAATCAACTTATAATAATTGGATATTGGTATATTGAAAAGAAGAATAAATATAAATGGTGTTTGATGGTGGTGTATAAATGCTGGTGAAGAAAACTATATCTTAAATTGGTAGAAGCTGATAATTGGAAAAAGTAATTTCACAAAAACAAGGATAACTGAAGTACGAAGACATTCAGTGGTGATTAGAACCTATATAGTGGAAAACAGTTCATTTAGGCATTCAGTGAAAGAAAGGTACAAAATTTTGTTAATATAATTTAGTTAGTGTCATAACAATTTCAATTTTGAAGATAGTTTTGTTTAAATTTTAGATTGTCTATAGAATTTAATTAGTTTTATAAGAATATCAATTTAAAGATAGTTTATTTTAAATTTACATTGGCTAAGTTAGATATATATGTGTGTTTCATAATAGTGTAATAAAGATAATTTAAAAAAGTACTTACAAGCTAATTCTTTGAGAACCGCGATAAAAACCCTATATTATTAAAAATACTCATTGCTCATCATTCAAACAAAAAACACATCATAACAATATATATAAGAGTAAGAAAAAAGAAGTACTTGTGACTCGTTTGGAACAAATATATAAATGTTTTTGATGGGTTGGAGTCAATAAAAGGGGCTATTGGTTAACTATTTAATATCTCGAGCTTTCAATTGTGTTTACAATTATTCTTATCAAGAGCTGCTACAAAGACAAAATATCTTACAAAGTTGAACTATAAAGAAAAACATTTTTTGTTAACTCACCAAATAAAATTAGTTTCGTTAATAAAAATTGCTGCAAATACATGTCAAAAAGAATTAATACTAAAATGACCTTATCTAATAAATTCTTCCCTGGAATTTTAATAATTTTGAAAACATTTTCTTAACAAAAAAATAATTGAATTTATAAATAGTTTAAAGTAGCAACCAATTACAAATAAGCCTCAATGTCATAAATGCCAACTTAAAATGTTTACCTTTGACAATTATATTGTCAAAAATAAAATTTTGTTTAAAAATTCTTTTTTGTTTAGTAACAAAAAAGAAGAAGATTTATTCACCATTGATAGATGTCTGAAAAAATGTACCAGATATATGGAAAATTAAATAAAAATGTGATATTTTTCAAGTTTTATATATAAATTATAAAGAAATAATATAATTATAAATTTTGCTTAGGTTTTGAATTTGTGATCTTTTGTTTAAACTATTATCACTTTTGCTAATAAAAACCATTTCCAAAAAAGTCCTTTTGAATTTATTACTTTCACTACATAAATTTTTAATGTTATCAAAATCCATAATATGGTCTTTATCGATTACATGCTTTGCCAAAGCACAAGATGGTTTTTTAATTCTGCAATCACTTTTGTGAGAAATAATGCGATTTGAAAGATTTCTTCCGGTCTCACCAACATGGTCAGATTTACACTGAGTACAACTAATGCTGTATACTACATTCGTTTTTTCAAATTTGTCTATAGGATATTTAGTTTTGGAATATAAAGATGAAATAGTTTTGATGTTCTTTGTTGCTATTTTTATATTGTCAATAACCTTTAGTGTTTGTATTAATTTAGGTGTTAATGATGGTATAAAAGGTGATGAATGATAATAGATGTTCTGATTGTTAGATACAATGTTTTGAGATTTAGCAAAAAATTGTGTTAAGTTATTTATATTAACAATATTAGAAAAAAGCATCCTATGTAGCATATTTGGAGGATAAGAGTTTTCAATTAAAATATTTTTTAACAATTGAAGATCTTCATGTAGATAATCTGGATGAGAAAGATTTAAAATACGTTCTTTTAATCCTGTTATAAGGTTCATTTTCATCTTATTTGGATGATGAGAGTAATAGCTTATAAATCTATTACTACATATGGGTTTTCTGAACCATCTGGTTTTCAACATATTGTGTGTACCTCTTACAATTCTCATGTCAAGGAATGGTGGAGAATTATCTACCTCTTCCTCAACTGTAAATTGTATATGTTGATTATGATTGTTGAAAATGTTGACTGTTTCATGAATTTTGTGTTTAGGAAGTGCCAAAACTAAATCATCTACATATCTTTTAACAAGAGGAATGAAAAAAGTGCAATTGTTAATACAATCACTGATAAGATCATCCATGACATAGCTACTTAGAATGGGTGAAAGACTAGATCCCATAGGACTACCAAAAATTTGTTTATAAAAGACACCATTAAATATAAAAATATTAGAATCAAAAACAAAGTTGATAAGTGTTTAGAGAGATGTTACATCAAAACTAACTAAAACATAATTTTGTGGTAATTGGAAATTATTAATGAAAGAACTAAAATCAAATGAATCTTTAATGTAAAAATTGTTGTTTAAATTATAAGCATTAGTTAAGATGTCAGTGAGGAGCTGTGCTATTGGTCCATTAGGAGGACATAAAGATGAAACAATTGGTCTCATAGATAAAGTTGGTTTATGTATTTTAGGTAGAGCATAAAACCGTGGAGCAATAGAATTATAAATTTTGAGCTCTTTTGCTTTTTTATTATCAATAAATTTATTTCTGTTTAATTTAGATACTAGACAATTTGCTTTGTGTTGTAAAGTACAAACAGGACTCCTTCTAAGTGTAGTGTAATACTTAGTATCATTTAAGAGTTCTCCAGTTTTTTGTAGGTAATCCTCTTTATACATTACAACAGTTACGATACCTTATCGCTTTTGACAATGTAAATTTCAGGATGGTTTTTAAGGAAAAGTTTAGTTTGTACATAGTATTTATTTAAAAAATGATCTTTGACTTCTTTATGTAAAAAGTTTGTAATAACGTTTGTACATTTAGATCCAACAACATCCTTTTGACTATCATTAAGTGGTCTGATTATTGATTCAATATCAGAAAGTAAATTAGGAACTCTAATATCAGATTTGGAAGGACATAAAGAAAATTTAGGTCCTAATGCTAAAAATTTTTTAATTACAAAAGGAAGATGAATAGATGTTAGATTTTTAAACCATTTTTCTTGAAATTTTATCTTATCAAAAGCTTCTATTTTTAATTTATTAAACTTATTAATTTGTATTTTTTTAATTTTATGAAATTTTGTGTTGTATTTAATTCTTTGTCTACGATTAAATTCATTAAATGTGTGGAAATTTAAGATATTATAAGCCTTGGTACGTAACTCATGTAATTTTCTTTCAAAAAAGTTAATATCAGCAAAAGCGATCTTAATCTCTAAATTAATAATATTTCTTCCAAACCTGTCACATAATTTCCGAGCATCATGGTGAATATTCCCAGTCCGATGATGTAGAAGATAATTAACATTAACTAGGCCATTTGTAACATGTCCAGGGAAACATCCATTAGATCTACACTTCAATAAAAAGGTCTTCTGATTGTGTAAAGCAGCAAGTTTGAATGTAATTACCATTAAACTTGCTGCTTTATACAATCAGAAGACCTTTTTTTTATGTTCTGTGAGGGAAACATAGTGTAGAGTTAGAATATTAAAAAACTTTAGTAAATTAAACAAATTTTGTTTTTTGTTACTTAGTGAAAAAAAAGTTTTTAAAAAACTTTGCTAGTAACATAGTGGTTTTTTTTTGTTTATGTGCAAAAAAAGTTTTTTTAAGGTTTGAAATGTATGGTAGCTTTGAGCTTAACACGCAAAGGTTTACCCAAGGTTAATCAAAAAACCCAATGTAACTACATTTAAAAGGAGGTAATTCTTTGAATTGTCGGCAATAACTAAATTTTTGATTTTTAGAAAGTTTAAAAGTGAGGTTCTGTTTTAGCCAGAACGCAAGCGCTGACAAATTCTGTAGTTGTTATGAATCTTTATGTCGTTAAGGTTCATTGGTAGAAACGAATGAAATTAAATCTCAGTATAGGGAAATATTATTTTGATTTTCTTTATTTGTTACTAGCAAAGTTTTTTAATATTCTAACTCTACAATTCTAAGTTACGGTAAGATTAATAATGTTTTAATAGATAATATAATGGTAGCTTATTATAATTTATTCTCTTTCAGCCCTGAAGAAGCCAAATTAATTCTCTTTGGCGAAAACGTTCGGCGAAACAATTGATACTCATTAGAGTCTTTCTTGCAGATTTCCCCAATATTTAAGAGTTTACTATTTAACTTATCTGCAAAGATTAAAATTCTTTTCTATATATATATATATATATATATATATATATATATATATATATATATATATACAGGTATGGAAATAATTTTTCGGAACATACGAATATCAATTCAATAAGTAGATTTCTTGATTTGCAATTAACCAGTGTACATTTCAAGATAACGTCGCAATGTGCCGTGTCTAATTCAATTGTTCGACTGGATATGCTGTACCCACCGAGTTCTCTGATTTGTAATTAACCAGTGTAAATTAAAATATTATAACGTCGCGATGTTTTAAAATTAATTCATTTGTTCCACTGTAATCCTTATTACAAGTCGATTATAGTCGAACAAATAAATTCATTTTAAAACATCCCGACTTGATATTTGAAATTTACACTGGTTAATTACAAATCAGAGAACTCAGCGGGTACAGCATATCCAGTCGAACAATTGAATTAGACACGGCACATCGCGACGTTATCTTGAAATGTACACTGGTTAATTGCAAATCAAGAAATCTACTTATTGTATTGATATTCGTATGTTCCGAAAAATTATTTCCATACCTGTATATATATATATATATATATATATATATATATAGAAAAGAATTTTAATCTTTGCAGATAAGTTAAATAGTAAACTCTTAAATATTGGGGAAATCTGCAAGAAAGACTCTAATGAGTATCAATTGTTTCACTGAACGTTTTCGCCAAAGAGAATTAATTTGGCTTCTTCAAGGCTGAAAGAGAATAAATTATAATAAGCTACCATTATATTATCTATTAAAACATTATTAATCTTACCGTAACTTAGAATTGTAGAGTTAGAATATTAAAAAACTTTGCTAGTAACAAATAAAGAAAATCAAAATAATATTTCCCTATACTGAGATTTAATTTCATTCGTTTCTACCAATGAACCTTAACGACATAAAGATTCATAACAACTACAGAATTTGTCAGCGCTTGCGTTCTGGCTAAAACAGAACCTCACTTTTAAACTTTCTAAAAATCAAAAATTTAGTTATTGCCGACAATTCAAAGAATTACCTCCTTTTAAATGTAGTTACATTGGGTTTTTTGATTAACCTTGGGTAAACCTTTGCGTGTTAAGCTCAAAGCTACCATACATTTCAAACCTTAAAAAAAACTTTTTTTGCACATAGTAACAAAAAACACCACTATGTTACTAGCAAAGTTTTTTAAAAACTTTTTTTTCACTAAGTAACAAAAAACAAAATTTGTTTAATTTACTAAAGTATTTTAATATTCTAACTCTACACTATGTTTCCCTCACAGAACATAAAAAAAAGGTCTTCTGATTGTGTAAAGCAGCAAGTTTAATGGTAATTACATTCAAACTTGCTGCTTTACACAATCAGAAGACCTTTTTATTGAAGTGTAGATCTAATGGATGTTTCCTGGACATGTTACAAATGGCCTAGTTAATGTTAATTATCTTCTACATCATCGGACTGGGAATATTCACCATGATGCTCGGAAATTATGTGACAGGTTTGGAAGAAATATTATTAATTTAGAGATTAAGATCGCTTTTGCTGATATTAACTTTTTTGAAAGAAAATTACATGAGTTACGTACCAAGGCTTATAATATCTTAAATTTCCACACATTTAATGAATTTAATCGTAGACAAAGAATTAAATACAACACAAAATTTCATAAAATTAAAAAAATACAAATTAATAAGTTTAATAAATTAAAAATAGAAGCTTTTGATAAGATAAAATTTCAAGAAAAATGGTTTAAAAATCTAACATCTATTCATCTTCCTTTTGAAATTAAAAAATTTTTAGCATTAGGACCTAAATTTTCTTTATGTGCTTCCAAATCTGATATTAGAGTTCCTAATTTACTTTCTGATATTGAATCAATAATCAGACCACTTAATGATAGTCAAAAGGATGTTGTTGGATCTAAATGTACAAACGTTATTACAAACTTTTTACATAAAGAAGTCAAAGATCATTTTTTAAATAAATACTATGTACAAACTAAACTTTTCCTTAAAAACCATCCTGAAATTTACATTGTCAAAAGCGATAAAGGTATCGTAAATGTTGTGATGTATAAAGAGGATTACCTACAAAAAACTGGAGAACTCTTAAATGATACTAAGTATTACAGTACACTTAGAAGGAGTCCTGTTTGTACTTTACAACAAAAAGCAAATTGTCTAGTATCTAAATTAAACAGAAATAAATTTATTGATAATAAAAAAGCAAAAGAGCTCAAAATTTATAATTCTATTGCTCCACGGTTTTATGCTCTACCTAAAATACATAAACCAACTTTATCTATGAGACCAATTGTTTCATCTTTATGTCCTCCTAATGGACCAATAGCACAGCTCCTCACTGACATCTTAACTAATGCTTATAATTTAAACAACAATTTTTACATTAAAGATTCATTTGATTTTAGTTCTTTCATTAATAATTTCCAATTACCACAAAATTATGTTTTAGTTAGTTTTGATGTAACATCTCTTTTTACCAATTTACCTTTAGATTTAATCATAAGTAGTGTTGAAAAACATTGAAATGAGATTTCGCAACACACTAATATTGACTTATTACATTTCAAAACACTTATCAACTTTGTTTTTGATTCTAATATTTTTATATTTAATGGTGTCTTTTATAAACAAATTTTTGGTAGTCCTATGGGATCTAGTCTTTCACCCATTCTAAGTAGCTATGTCATGGATGATCTTATCAGTGATTGTATTAACAATTGCACTTTTTTCATTCCTCTTGTTAAAAGATATGTAGATGATTTAGTTTTGGCACTTCCTAAACACAAAATTCATGAAACAGTCAACATTTTCAACAATCATAATCAACATATACAATTTACAGTTGAGGAAGAGGTAGATAATTCTCCACCATTCCTTGACATGAGAATTGTAAGAGGTACACACAATATGTTGAAAACCAGATGGTTCAGAAAACCCATATGTAGTAATAGATTTATAAGCTATTACTCTCATCATCCAAATAAGATGAAAATGAACCTTATAACAGGATTAAAAGAACGTGTTTTAAATCTTTCTCATCCAGATTATCTACATGAAGATCTTCAATTGTTAAAAAATATTTTAATTGAAAACTCTTATCCTCCAAATATGCTACATAGGATGCTTTTTTCTAATATTGTTAATATAAATAACTTAACACCATTTTTTGCTAAATCTCAAAACATTGTATCTAACAATCAGAACATCTATTATCATTCACCACCTTTTATACCATCATTAACACCTAAATTAATACAAACACTAAAGGTTATTGACAATATAAAAATAGCAACAAAGAACATCAAAACTATTTCATCTTTATATTCCAAAACTAAATATCCTATAGACAAATTTGAAAAAACGAATGTAGTATACAGCATTAGTTGTACTCAGTGTAAATCTGACCATGTTGGTGAGACCGGAAGAAATCTTTCAAATCGCATTATTTCTCACAAAAGTGATCGCAGAATTAAAAAACCATCTTGTGCTTTGTCAGAGCATTTAATCGATAAAGACCATATTATGGATTTTGATAACATTAAAAATTTATGTAGTGAAAGTAATAAATTCAAAAGGACTTTTTTGGAAATGGTTTTTATTAGCAAAAGTGATAATAGTTTAAACAAAAGATCACAAATTCAAAACCTAAGCAAAATTTATAATTATATTATTTCTTTATAATTTATATATAAAACTTGAAAAATATCACATTTTTATTTAATTTTCCATATATCTGTTACATTTTTTCAGACATCTATCAATGGTGAATAAATCTTCTTCTTTTTTGTTACTAAACAAAAAAGAATTTTTAAACAAAATTTTATTTTTGACAATATAATTGTCAAAGGTAAACATTTTAAGTTGGCATTTATGACATTGAGGCTTATTTGTAATTGGTTGCTACTTTAAACTATTTATAAATTCAATTATTTTTTTATTTTAATATTTATATATTATATTTTAATATTTTATAATATTTTAATTTACACTGGTGAATTACAAATCAGAGAACTCAGTGGGTACAGCATATCCAGTCGAACAATTGAATTAGACACGGCACATCGCGACGTTATCTTGAAATGTACACTGGTTAATTGCAAATCAAGAAATCTACTTATTGTATTGATATTCGTATGTTCCGAAAAATTATTTCCATACCTGTATATATATATATATATATATATATATATATATATATATATATATATATATACATCCCGCTATCCTTTTGAACTCTTTTTACGTTGCAGTAATTTAGTAGCATCACCAAGAATTGCTATCATTTTCTATTTATAAATTGTGTATGTTCGTTTAGGGCACCTTTGTAGGCTTGGCACTGTTGTCGGTTTTTCAATATTCCGATTTTTTTTATATATTTAATTTTTTACATCAAACCTACGTTTTAACATCGAGCGGTAGAATCACTGTATTTGGCATCATTTTAGACCCAATAGATGTTGCCGGTATTAATCCTTAAAATAATATTTTAGATACCTAAATATCGATCGGTTTGGGTCAAGTTCGAATAACGACATTGAAACTACCTGCTCACAAGTTGCATTCTCAACAGGTTTTTTTCTTCGTTTAGATGTTATATTTATTCAACCTACATATTTTTGCCCAGAGAATCGTGTAGGGGAATATTTTATATAAATTTCAATTTACAACCCGTTAAGTCGAAGCTATCGATGAATAGTCTGAGATAAATATTATGGTTTTATGGGATTAAAGGTCGTGGCATATTATACTGCACGTATAGTTTCCGGAACGTAGCGCTTCCACTCCAACAATTCGACTGCGCGTTCACATTTTCATACATAGAACGTTTCAGTTCAAAAGAAGGTGAATACTGGACTTTATACAAAGAATTAATTGATGACGATGAAAAATATTACGGATATTTTAGAATGAATAGAGTTCAGTTTGAATATATTTTAAATTTAATTACACCTTTAGTTAAAAAACAAAATACTACATTTAAAAAAGCAATTACACCTAAAGAAAAATTAGCTCTGTGTTTAAGGTAAGTTAAAGCAAAAGTTTCTATAAACAAAATTAACTCATTTATTTATAATCATAATATATAATCATAACAAATACTACTTAAAAAAAATTAATAGTAGCAACATAAATTTTTATATACAGGGTGTCGGAAAAGTAGCGGAACAGTCGAATATTTCGCGAAATGAACATCGGATCGAAAAACTGAAAAATACGTTTTTCAATCATTTTCAAAAATCCATCGAATGAGACCAAAAACGACTCCACACTCCACCCCCTAGAGGTGAGGCGGGGACTACCTTTATGAAAAAATAAGTAACATTTATTCGAAAATTTTTTTAGAATTGTTGATAAATGGCGCTATAATCGGAAAAATTCAATTAATACAAATAAAAAAAAAAAGAAAAAATACAAAAATCAACAATTCTAAGAAATGTTTTAATTAAATGTTATTTAATCTTTCATAAGGAATCTAAAATTGCAATAAAAAACGGGGGTTGATATTTAAGATTTTAGAGCCCACCTCCAGGGTGTGCGACACCCTATCCCTATATAATTAAAAAAAAATCATTCGGTTTGAGAGGGGGGGTCGATTGCCTCCATCGCCTTTCCCTGGATCCGCCAATGCATGCTTTCGTTATCAAACCAAAACCAAATTGTGTGAAACATATTCATTACAATTTGGGATATTGGATGTTGCAGATGATGGCATTGGCATAGAAACATTAGAAGTCTTTGTTGATGTTGAACATTCCGATGTCTGAGGTGAGTGCATTGGTGTAATTGGCCCTGAATTATTATTGTTAGGCTGATCATTATAGGCAGAATAGTTACCCCGATAAATGTATGGATTTCTCATCGCAGGTGAATTAGGATGAGTAATAGATTGTAGTTCTATCTCCCCGACAATTGAAGAAACTCTTGCTTTTGCCAGTGCTCTGTAATATGGCGGCATCTTTTTTACAGTTTGGGCCAAACCATAAAAAAGCGCTTCAACTTCGTCTTCTTCTTCGGATTTTAGGAGATAATCCATAACCACAGATGCAGCAGTACGTTCATTCTTTTTTTCTTTGGCAATTGCGGAGTTTCAAATACAGTTCTTTTTGGGGCTTGTTTTTCGTAGTAGGACACCTCAACATTCGAAGATTCTTCTTCAGTCTCTACTATCTCTGAGTAGGCCTCAGCTTCAGCTTGTGACTCTTCTTGTTCGGGCATTTCGATTGTTAAAATGGTAGACCTATCTTGAAGGAAAGGAAGAAGGAAGTTCATTTCTTCTTCAAACTTCCATTTTTTAATTATAATTGCGGCCTGGCCACTCTTTGTTTTTCGCTTTTTTTGCTGTCGCCTAAACGCATCCCTAAGGGAATTCCATTGCTTTTTACAATCCTTAGCTGAAAAAAAAAAACATTAATTAACAATAAAATTTTATTTTAGGTTCCTAGCTACTGGGGATTCGTTTAAAACAATTTTATATAGTTTTCGACTCGGACAGTCCACTGTCAAGTCAATCGTTATGGATGTTACAAATGCAATTATTTTGACTATGAAATCAGAATGTATTCCTGTCCCTGATCCTCACAAGTGGCAAGAAATAGCTCAAGAGTTTTGGGAATTGTGGAATTTCCCTAATTGCATTTAGGCAATCGATGGGAAACATGTTCAAATAATTGCTCCGGCAAATAGTGGTTCATTATTTTTCAATTATAAGAAAACTTTTTCCATAAACCTAATGGCCTTGGTGGATGCTAGGTATAAGTTCATTGCTGTCGACATAGGCAGCTATGGCAAGAATAGTGACGGAGGCATTTTTCATAATTCCTATTTAAAAAAATATTTAGAAAATGAAATTAAGTTAGAGGATAAACCTTTACCAGGAATGAAATTGAAGATGCCACATGTTATTGTAGGTGATGAGGCTTTCCCCTTAAAGCCCTACTTAATGAGGACATATCCTGCAGTTCAATGTGATGACATAGAAAAACAACAATTCAATTACCGATTATCAAGAGCTAGGAGGGTGGTAGAAAATGCCTTTGGAATCTTATCTCAAAGATTTCGAATTTATAATAGAAGAATCCAATTGAAACCAGAATTTGTAGACAAGGTGGTACTAACTACGTGCATATTACATAATTTTATTGGGGCCCATTCAGAACATTTATTAACTAATGTCAAAAAAAATGACGAGGAATTTACTAGTCTGCCTAGACAGGGTGGAAATAATTCATTATTAGCATTCACACTAAGGGACAACTTTACAACATTTTTTCAATCTGCTGCTGGAAAGCTTGACTGGCAAAAATAATTTCTATGTATTTTGTGTAATTAATACATTTTAGACGGATTAAATATTTGTGGCATTATTTGATACCTACTTACCATTTTGTCCTAATTTGCGTGCGATTTCCCTCCAAATATTTTCTTTTTTATTTGCACCATGAAAGCATTTATGAATATATAAAATTTCTTCACCGCGTACGAGTTCAATTAATTTTTTGAAATCCATTTTAACACAAAGAATGTCACAAAGCAATAAAAACACATGCATAAATGACAAAATAGCCTCGAAAATTATTTTTATAAATACTCTGTATCAAAATCAAACAAATTCCTAAATAAACAACAAGGGGAAAACGACGAACATCTAATGCACATTATCCTTACCAACCGGTTACGGCTCGTTATGTAGCCGTCGGCATCAGTAAAATATTGTTACCGAAAGGCTATGTTCCGGACAGTGTGCGTTGTTCATATTTAAAACCATTTAAATGATATTTTTTGGAAACTAAACGCTTTGTGCTGGAAACGCAACGTGCACGATAATATGCCACGACCTTTAGGCCTTAATTATTGGTTGTGATTGTGTTAATGTTTGAAATTTTGATTTCCATTTCAGAAATCGTTCTCAAAAAACGTTTTTCTGTAAAAAATGTGTATACACATTTTACATAATTAGTACAATAAACAAAGTTATTGTAAAATAATAGTGGAAATCAAAACGTTAAATATTAGTTAATTAAAAATGTAATTTCCATCTCAATAACGACCAGTAATTGTGGCTTAATCACATAAAAAATAATATTTGACTTTGACCATGCCATAAGAAAGTAGTTCACGGAACCTCCCTAAATAGATTAAAAAAATCTTATGCAGAAATTTAAATTCTAAATAGTATGAGGGGTAGCTGACGAAAAATTCGTAAAGACGTACAGTTGATTTTGCTTTGTTTTTTTAAACAATCTTAAAAGGCAAAAAAAATAATTTTTTGCTTATAAAACGTTTTGTATACATTCTTAAGAAAAATAATTCAAATAAAAGTTGTAGGCCATAAAAAGTTTTTTATGTAGAGAAATACCAAATTTAAATACATAAAGAATTGATATAATTCCAAAAAACCGTAAACTCTAAGATATTATGTTTGTAGTAATTTATAAATGTTAATAACTTTGTTTTTTGCCTAACGACAGGTAATATTGCTACTTGAAATTATGGCAATTGATGAGTTATTAAAGTGTGCTAAATATCAAGCAGATCAAAAAATATTTTACAATTTTATTCAATTTGTTTATGACAGAAAGCCATTATTTAAACAACTGTACTTGTCCAAACAGTATGACTCTACAAGTAATTTGTAACTTGCAATCGATTCTTTGCGCTTTCAGTTTTAGGGTATATTAAAAAAACTTTAACATATTATTAAAAACCAGTTTGAATAGGGGACTTTTTAGTTTTTAGATCACTTTACGTTTTTTCAGTTTCTTTGACAAGTGAGGATTGTCTATTCGCTTATTTCTTAATATGGGCTATTGGCAATGATCTAGTCAAGTCAACACTATTATAGAAGTTACCCATACTTTTCCAGTAGTCATTCAGACGGTTCATCTTAATTGTCCCCATATGGAACATAAGTCCGAGAAAAGTCTTAAATTCTGTTTGTGTTGTCTCTTTCCAAAACGCAATCCTCGATTTTTCTGAACGACTTTGTGCAAATATTTCATCAGAGTCACTTCCACCATTCATTTAATCTACATCGTCCTCGCCAGATGCTTCTAACAATGATTGTAATATAATAGATTGCAATAATAGTTCCTGTATAAGTAAAATTGTTTTTTAATGTGCTTCATTGAAACACACTAGACATATTCCAGTTTTGCCATCACATTCTTCAGAGTATGTTTTAACTTTTTAACTTTTCTATCATCCTTTCTACTAGTCATGCTTCTTCTTAAAATTTTGTTACATCTTGTACACTTTCTTCTCTTTGTATTATCTACATTGCTTTGCCTGAGATGGTATTTTTGGGTGTAACTGGTCGTGAGGGTTACAACATTTCTTTATTTGCAAATGCCTTCGCGAACTCCAGTCTGAACTCATGGATAGGTTGTCGCTTTTTTACGTTTTCTATTATTTAGCAACTAAGCATTGACTACTGCGGTATTAAATATTAATTCCACTGCCACTTTCCGGTACCACTTCAGAATTTTGCGTATTGGGCTTTGGTAAGAAGCCACTTGATCACTAAAATCAACACTCTTATTCACCAAGTTATAATCGAGAATAGTTTGTGGTTTTAGTACTTGTGTATAATTTTTCATTTAATTTGATTAAACCAAGATACAACTATTATGTTTAAATGTTGTAAGAATTAAAACTGGTCTTTTGTCGACCCATTTTATTATTTGTAAAATCAATAATGGGGATAAGTTTCATCGTGAGTAACTGGTTGCAACTTTTTTAATCGAGATTTTGGTTTTACATGTTTTTATAGTAAAACATCTACACATGAATAATTCGTTTCTTGAACAATGATTTCAATTCATCGACCAATATTCTAAAATAAGGCTTTATTACGTCGTCCGGAATATTATAAACTGGTTCTCTTTCACAAAGCATTGGAAATATGGTTTACATTTTATATTTAAAAAAATCTTTTACTGCAACTCTTGTTCGACCTAAACTAAATTAATACACAAAACAAATTAATCTATTTTTTTTATAGAAATGCAGATTCCTGTCGGATTTTTATCAGTGCGGCATGAGTCACTGGTGTCTCGTATATCCGGACCTCTTATCGCATTACAAACATAATTCTTAATTAGCAGTGCGGTACAAGATACATTTAGGTCGTATAATCTTAAAGCCGTAACAAGACCATAAGACCGTATGTTATAAATAAATATATTCCTATAAGAATTATCTTGAAAGATGAAAAAAATATAATAAAAAAGTGCAATATTAAGTGTTACTTAATAAATAATAAGTCATTCACGGGCGTACAGTTAAAAACAAAAGTTTTCAGTGTTCTATTGCTTGATTATTATTATCTGGTATTCTGAAAATGTTGACATTTTTTTCTGGTCTGATCTTCCTTAACTAACGTCATCTTTCCTAATTGGTGGGTTGTATTGTTCAGGTCTCTTTAAGTGTTTTTGTTGCTATCCATAGTGAATGATCTTCTTTAGACAATGTACTAATGTAGTGTTCAAATGTGGCATTGCGTGCATCATGTAGCGCTGATCTTAATTGTCTGATTATCTACCTCTTGCTCTTCATTTTTCTACTATTAGTTGTATGATATAATTCGGAGTGTTATTTGTGTTTTCTTGATTTGGAATTGTTAATCGTGTAGCTCCATATGAAATAGTAGAAGATGAAAACGGCAGCATATTCATCCATAAGAAAAGGAAACGCGATAAAGATTAATTACTATTTAACTGGGAATAAGCCACAATTAAAGGTTAAAATACGTTTATTGACGTTTCAATTTCCACTTCGGAAATCGTTCTCAAAATACAAACATTAGTAAATTGTTTTAAAATTGTAAAACAATTTACTAATGTTTGTATTTTGAGAACGATTTCCGAAGTGGAAATTGAAACGTCAATAAACGTATTTTAACCTTTAATTGTGGCTTATTCCCAGTTAAATAGTAATTAATTTAAAATGCCCCAAGAAAATAACTTCAGAACAGCGATAAAGATATCTGAAACAACTGTTTTATGTTATAAGAGATGAAATAGTCCAAAATTACCAAAACAGGTGAACAGGGCACTATAAAGAGGAAGTAGAATTAGCTATGAAACAGCTTGAATGGGGAAAAGAAGTAAGCTTAGACCAAATACCAGCAGGAATTATTCAACTGAGGAAAAAAATTAAATGGATAACAATATTCACTCCATTTACAGAAAAGGCGGTGACCCGCAAAAATTTTAAGAACTTCTTTAATAGCCTCCAGTCAACAATTTCCTAATCATGTTTTTAAAAACATACGGAATGCACTGTATATTCTAATCCAAGTCGTCAACATACTTGTTGTTGCAGTTATATATTACGATCAACTTAAAGGTTATGCACGACTCCCCTTGTATAGGTACACAGGCATGCACATGCCGGAGAAAAAAGATTTGTAATACCGTTACATTATGTCACATTCTAACGTTGAATATTTTATGGTCCCCTTTGGGTTATAAAACGAATGATCAACTTTTTCTCGCACATATCCCTGCTATGTAACTTTACAAAGCAAGTCGTTTGCTGGGTATTAAAAAACCGTCTATGGCCATCATATAATTTTACGCTAATATTTCACGTTCTGCGACGCATTCCGCGTTTGATACACTATCTTGTTTAGTTTTCTGTCATTCTATTTGTTAAATCCTACCTCATTCTCCTCACAGCGTCAAGGAGCAGTTAATGTGTGCACTGAACGGGAGGCATATGTCTAACAGTGAACGTTGCAGATTTTTCGAGTTTATCATATCTTCTTCTTTGAGTGCCTGTCCTATCGGAGATTGGATATCATTAGGGCGATTCTAATTTTATCTACTGCTGTTTTGAATAATTCGTTAGTGGTACAGCCAAACCACTCTATTAAATTTCTCATCCAGGACATTCTTCTACGGCCTGGATTTCTGTGTCCTTGGAATTTTCCTTGCATTAAATTTTGTAGGAATGTGTACTTTTGTCCTTTCATCATCAGGTGGCCAAACTATTCAAGTGTTCTCTTTTTTATATTCAGTATAACTTCTGGATCGTTATTTATTCTGCGTATTACCTCTTCATTTGTAATTTTATCCACCCAACTTATTTTTAGTATACGGCGGTAGCACCACATCTCAAAGCTTTCAAGATTTTTAACATTCTTCTGTTTAAGAGTCCATGCCTCAACAACCGTAAAGCAAAGAACTGAATACATACTAAGTAGTTAACTAAACGTGGACGTATGCAAAGATATGTATGACGTAATCGTATGATATTCGCTAATAATCCTGTCACGTAATATGCCACACACTTCTGTGCGTTAATTCGTTTTATTGCTGCTAGTTTAAGGTATTATTAGATGCCGCCATGTTTAATTTCTCTCCACCATCGTATTATCTCCATTAAATCCTATCATTTTAGGCTCCATATGTCATGATTAGACCTATAGGACTGGAGCTACGCAACTAAGGCTCTTTTGAAATAACATATATAGGAGCAAAGATATATACCTTAGGTCCTTTTGGTGTTGATGTATTTGATTTCTACATAGTAGTATTCTATTGGTTAAATGGTACCATTTGAGGTACTGTACGTAACGATTGGACTAATAGGATCGAAGATACATAACTAAGGCCCTTTTGCCAGGCTACTCTAATTAATTTTTATATCTCATTGTATTCTATTAGTTAAATTCTATCATTTGAGGTACGAAACGTCACGATTGGACTAATAGGACCGCAGATACATAACTAATGCAATTTTGACATGCTACTCCATTTAATTTTTATACCTCATTGTATTTTATTTGTCAAATTCTTTCATTTGAGGTACTGCACGTCATGATTGGACTAATAGAACTAAAGATACACAATTAAGGCCCTTTTGACATTATTCTGCATTTGATTTTTCTATCCCATTGTATTATTTATGTTAAATCCTATCATTAGAGGTACTATACGTTACGATTGGACTAATAGGAAAAAGATACGTGACTACGGCCCTTTGGACATGTTGCTGTATTTAATTTTTTTATTTCATTGTTTTCAATTGGTTAAATCCTGTCATTTGAGATACTGTACGTCACGATTGGACTTATAGAAACGAAGATATATAATTAAGGCCTTTTTGACATGCTGCTATATTTGATTTTTCTGTCTTATTGTATTTTATTGGTTAAATCCTATCATTTGAGTGGCTATACGTCGCGACCGGACGAATTGGAGCGAAGATGCAATAGGTAGTTGCAATATATCATAACCCGTTACTTTTAACCAAACATGATGCCAGAATGATTTGTGGATGAAAAAAATATATATATTCTTAAATTTACTATTTCGTTGTGGGTAATATTATATTCAACAGCGATGCCAAATTTCTGATGCTAAAATGATTGATAATGAAAGTGGGATATACATTTTCATGTATATAATGGCAGCGAGTAAACGGTAAAACCCTGAACTAAATATATATAATATTTTCACTGTACCATTATTTTAGACTCAAACATTTTCTGGAATAAACTTATATAACTCAGTAAGGGATAAAAAGAGAAAGCGGATATTTTAAAATACCAATACGGTATTAAAACTCTAATCAATGAGATGGTTAAAATTCTTGTAAAAAGTACGGGAAAACAGTTATTGAGGTCTTGTAAAGTAGCGTCGATATACAGATGCTAATTTGCAACACGATGCTAAATTGATGATAAAAGCAAAATGTATCGATGCGAAAATGATAGTAGGATGTATATATATATATATATATATATATATATATATATATATATATATATATATATATATATATATGTATACATATATATATATATATATATATATATATATATAAATATATATATATATATACATATATATATATATATATATATATATATATATATAAATATATATATATATATATATATATATATATATATATAAATATATATATATATAAATATATATATATATATATATATATATATATATATATATATATATATATATATATATATATATATATATATAAGTAAACGTTAAATAGTGGGTTTGCAGCAATAAAAATGAAATGTGTACTCTTTTAAATTTTTATTCCAAGCTTTCGGACATTGGTTATGTCCTTCATCAGGGAGCTACAAATGTGATTAAGAAATTGTTGGTGTTGGTATAATTAATTAAAAATTGTTTCTACTTACAAACTTAACGAGGTTGTATTAACAAAGATCTATTAGAATATTGATAAAATTTATCATGGTCTCTCATCTATTTTAATATATAAAAACTATTTTTATGTTTAAAATTTTAAAAAAATTATTACTGTAAATACAAAAACACTTAATTATTCTAAATAAATAGAATAATTAAGTGTTTTTGTATTTACAGTAATAATTTTTTTAAAATTTTAAACATAAAAATAGTTTTTATATATTAAAATAGATGAGAGACCATGATAAATTTTATCAATATTATAATAGATCTTTGTTGATACAACCTCGTTAAGTTTGTAAGTAGAAACAATTTTTAATTAATTATACCAACACCAACAATTTCTTAATCACATTTGTAGCTCCCTGATGAAGGACATAACCAATGTCCGAAAGCTTGGAATAAAAATTTAAAAGAGTACACATTTCATTTTTATTGCTGCAAACCCACTATTTAACGTAACAATAAAACACTGAAAACTTTGTTTTCAAACTTCCACAAAATTTATTTTAAATTCTAATCACTACAGCTGTTTCGGCTGATTGCCTTTCTCAAGTGAGAAACTTGTGAGTGAGTATACTTGAGAAAGGCAATCAGCCGAAACAGCTGTAGTGATTAGAATTTAAAATAAATTTTGTGGAAGTTTGAAAACAAAGTTTTCAGTGTTTTGTTGTTACATAAAATGAATTTCCATCAAGTAACGGTCGAATCCATCAACCACTATTTAACGTTTACTTCCTTACGTTGTCAGCAAATACTTCTGGTTCATTATATATATATATATATATATATATATATATATATATATATATATATATATATATATATATATATATATATATATATATATATATATATATATATATATATATAATTTTATATGTCATTTTGAATGTTCTCGATCAACTTCCTTTTCGTCAAAAGACTTTTTCTATGTGGGATCAATAAATGTTACTTTCGTAACACTGCTTTCTCCTTTAGAGTTATTCGCCTCGGATAAATGGACTATCAGGGATCGATTAAAGCCAACAAGGGGAATCAGTGGAGCTAGTCTCTTGATATGAACTACGTTGGGTTTACTTCAAGCTGAAAACCGGATGCAGTAGATTAGATCGATTATTTTTTGTAGTACGGTATACGGGTCTTCACAGTTTCGTTGTTGAAGTTTCGAATAAAGTTCTTTCTTAAGTGTGGGATTGTATAACCATACAGGATCACCTTTTTTGAAAGTTTAGCCTGGCCTTGGTTGTGATAACACTTTGAAGCTTCAAACTTTTACAAGCAAATTCGTAGTATTTTTCCCATTTTTCTTTTAAATTTTCAATGTATGTCAGGAGTGAACGTTTTTCTGTGCAGGGAGGCAAGCTTCATTAAATAATATCTTCAGGACGATTAATTTGTCTTCCTGTGATCATCATCGATAAGGAATAACCAGAATAGACTAACAGGAATAGAGGAATTAACGTATCCCAATTTGTTTGATTATCAGCGACGAACATTGGAAGGTATTGGAGAGGCGTAGTGCAAGTGTTTCTAATACCCAAGATTTTCATTAATTCTTGTCATAATTCTGATTTAAAATTTCGTCCTTGATCAGAATGTAACTCTCCAGAAACTTCATATCTTTATAGGACGTGTATTCTGAATCTCAGCTTTATGCTCAGAAAACTAGAAGAAGAATATAAAAACAACGGAATGGAAATAAACTTAGAGAAAACCGAATACCTAACAACAGAAAACAAGGATATGAGAAACCTAGAGATAGACGAGGGAAGACAAATAAATGGAACAGATAAATTCAAGTATTTAGGAACCATAATATCGAACCAGGGAACAACAGAAGAAGATATAAACAACAGACTGAGACAAACAAGAAACTGTATAAGACAACTAAACTCAGTGTTGTGGGATAAGAACATTACGATAAAGACAAAAAAGAGAATATATAACACCCTGACAAGAAGTATCCTGACATATGGGTCCGAAAACTGGACAATAAACAAGAGAAATAGAGGTAGAATAAGAGCAGTAGAAATGGAGTTCCTGAGGAGAAGCTGTAGACTTACAAAAAGAGACAGAATTGAAAACGCAGAGATTAAGTGGAGAATGGGAGTGCAATCAGACATAATCGACTATATAGAGGAGAAGAGACTATCCTGGTACGGCCACGTCAGAAGAGCGGACAGAGGACGCTGGATAAACAAAATCACAGAATGGAGCCCGATTGGAAGAAGAAAGAGAGGAAGACCCCGAAGGTCATTCAGAGATGAAATCGACGAGGCTATGGAGAAAAGAACCCTGCGAGATGGAGACTGGAATGACAGGGAAAATTGGAGAAAACGGTAGAGTGAAGGAAAACAGTGAAAACTGTGGAAATCCTTAGTAGTAGTAGTATTCTGAATGCTTCTGCTACTGTAGTCGACATCTTGAAAAAAAAATCCATTGCGACCATTAGGTCTGTCTGTCTGTCTGTCATCGGAAGTGGACCGAGAATATTCACTGCGAGTCATTCAAAAGGCCTTGCGGAAAAATATTGTGCCATTTTATTACTTTTTCTTCTAGGGCCTTTTCTACCATTACATAAATCGCATTTCTTACACCAATCTTCTACATCTCGGCGGTAATTGATCCAGTAAAATCGATCACGAACTCTGGCAAGTGTTTTTTAACTCCTAAATGTCCTTTCGAATAGTTGCTATGAAGTTCTTGTAACACATTTTTATTGTGTACTTTTGGCAGTACCACTTGTTGATCTGTATAGACTTCATTAGGACTCTCCCACTTCTGAATACTAGACCATTGAAAAGATAAAGAGATTCCCTTTGAGGCCAGTGCGTCCATATAATTGCAATGTATTTGGTTATTTCTTGCCAAATATGTCTTACTACAATGTTAAGCCATTCTTGTTTGACTTTTAAACTATTTTATTTCTTATGACTCCTTTTATGCCTTTCGAGAGAGTCTCATCGTTATCTTATTAGTGCTTAACGTTAGTCCTCCGGAGACTTTCTTTTTTGGTTACATTTTCTCTTTCTTTAAGCTGAAACTGACTTTGAACCGGTAATTTATTCAAATCCATGTTGGAATTCTTGTAATTGTTCATTCTGCAAAATTGACACTTGTCTTAACTTTTCTATTTCATTTTTACTAATAGCTAGTTGCCCATCAAATGTGTAACTTTATTGCTTAGAGACCTATATCTACTAGTATTTCTAGTACAGTATACCTCCTTCCTTTCTCCTATATTATTAATATCCTTCTGTAGATCTCCATCTTAAATATTTTAAGTCCGTCAATTATTTTGGCCTAAAAGGTACAGGCCTCCATTTAATAAATCTGTAATGAGCGTCATATTTATTTTGTATTTTGAGTTGTAAGCCAAGGTCACTACTGCATAGCCATTCTTTCATTTTATTGAATACCGCTTTAGCGTGTCTAATTTGCATCCTTATTATTTTCTCTGTATAAGTGTTGTCGTCATTAATAAGACATGAAATATAAATATGTTATTTTTTCTTACCGGTAATTATCCTTTAATTAAAGTATCTTGCTATTGATAACGTTAAATCTCGTCTTGATAACGTTAATTATTAGTTTATTTTTTTTTTAATTAGGTACCATCTACTCCACGATCGTCAACTAAATTTAGAAATATTTCTTTCAAAGATAAATTACATATCAATAGCAAAAGTATACAATCTTGCTTACTTCTTTTTACGTTCTGATATTGGCAACGTTCTTGGTAACGTTAATATTTAATTATTTAATTATACTTATTTAAGTAAAATATTTCTTTCAAACATAAATATTGAATAATAAAAGCAAAAATATACAATCTTGCCTTACATCTCTAATATTGGCAGATTGAATAAAGTACATGTGAGATTTTTATGACAAAGCTTGGCAAACGTCTTATTGTAATTAACAAAGCAAACTGTAAGTCGTTTATTGACGTATATACATCAAGATAATGCTTTTCGTGTGCTTATTGTACTCCTAAATCTAAATTGAGATTCATTAATATATTGTTAAAGTTTTCAGAAAATTTTAGTTATGTAATTTAGTAACTCATAACCAGATCCCAAAAGAATAAACTTTACAGTATTATTTAGCATAAAATTTCTAATTAATTTACACCATTCTATGTACCATAAAAGGTATTGATTAACTTAATTTTTATTATAGACTTTGCTATAGATCTCCGGATTATGTAAATGAATATTTCCATTTGTCAAAACCACATGAGAGCTTTCGGTGCCCTGATTTATAATGGAATTTTCAGAGGACTAAATTTAACGGCATTGTTGATGTGATAGATCAGAATAGCAAACAGGGTCAGTTGGTTTTTAAAACGTTTTATGTTTGATATATAAATGGCAATCATCCTCATCACTTAAATAAATCTCACGGCTGTATTTACTTTTTAATATGTGATTGCTTATAAGATAATAAATAAAGTTCTATTTTCGTTAAATTATTAGTAGCAAAGGAAATAGAAAGTAGGAATAGAGTGACTGGGAAGGATTAAACTAACTTAAGTTAACGTTTGCATTTAAATACTGTTATAATAACCACTTCCATATTTATGTTCCTGCGTACTGGTATCTTGTAGTCTTGTAGTGTCTTGTAATCATAATTTTATTATCTGATAAATATATTATTCAACACAATAAACAAGTAATCATTATTATTGCATGAAGAACTTACTGTGTTTATATATATATATATATATATATATATATATATATATATATATATATATATACAGTGAACAGTTTTACTTTTTCTCAAGATAAAGTACTAAAATCGGGAGAAACGTATTGGAGGTGCGTAAAACGGTCATGTAAAGCGAAGATATTTACGAAAGGGCCAGAAAAGTTAGTGATCCGAAGTAATCTAGAACATAATTACGAGTGTGATATCAAGACGCTTAATAGACAGATTGTGCGTAGCAGTGCCAAAAATAAGGCTAAGGATAATTTGACTGAAAGGCCGTCCAAAATCATACATAGTGCGTTGAAAGAAAATGTAGATTGCTTGAGCCACATGTCTGTTAAAGACGTTAATTTAATACGAAATCAAATATACAGTGAACGGCGAATGGTTCAACCGAAACTGCCCAAAAGTAAAGAAGGAACTATTGCTGCGGTAAATATTATGAATATCAAAACACTTAAAGACGAGAATTTTATATTTGCGGTTGAACTAAGTTCTAACATTATCATCTTCTCGTGTAACGCTAACATGCGTTTTCTGTGCGGCAGTGAAACGATTTATATGGACGGTACATTTAGTTACTGTGCTCAATATTTCAAGCAATTTTTTACCATACATGTATTTATCAATGGACATTATATACCATTGTGTTATTGCTTACTTCCTGACAAATCGGAACAAACCTATATAAAACTATTTAATGTTTTGAAACGCAAATGTGAAGTAATTGGTCTAAAATTCAATCCAAAAATCATTTTCTCCGATTTGAAATTGCTATCCACAATGCTGCGCGTTTTGAATTTCCAAATGTGCACATTAAAGGGTGCCGTTTTCATCTTATGCAAGCTTGGTATCGTAATATCGGTGGTTGTGGCTTAATTCGGGAATATAAATTGGCAGACAGTGAAATATCTAAATGGCTGAAATATATTTTTGGGCTGCCATTTTTACCTCCCTCAGAAGTCGAAGAATCTTTCATATATGATTTTATGGCTATTCAACCAAAGGATTCAAAAATTGAAAAGTTTTCCGACTACTTATTGGACAACTACATTGGCGACCACCCAACATTTCCGTCGGAGATGTGGGCTGCGATGAGTGAGAGTTTACAATTAACAACTAATGCTTGTGAATCGTTCCACTCGCGTTTTAATGATAATTTTTAACATGTTCATCCAAATATTTTCCATTTTATTAATGTTTTAAAAAATTTTCAAACTGAAACTTACATTAAAATTAATAGTGTCTGTAATAGTGAAAGTAATAGACTTAAAGATCCAAAGAGTAGAAAAAAAATTATGTTCGTTAGAACTAGGATACATGAGTATCAAACTAACTGTATCGATCGATTCCATTTCGTAAAATGTATGTCGTATTTATTTCAAAGTGACAAATAAACCTTATCAAGCAATCTCTAGAATTTTATTACCTGACTTTCCATTTACATTTCAATTACACCCAGCGTCCAAATCATGTATGCAGAAACAGGTAATTTTATTTTTCATTGTCGAATTTTAAATTAAGCGTCCAAATCATGCACGTCCTTTGAAAGTTATAAAAAGTACATGAGCCGAAATAGGTCTCAATCGATAAAAATAAATCTACATTTGTCTATAAACGATAATTTAGAACGGTTAGAAAAATTTGAGAAAGTCTAGCCATTTTGACTATATGAACAAAACAAAATCTACAATTTAAAATTGACTGGGAATGAATCCACCACCAGTCTTATTTCCAAATCCATAGACTAGTAATTAATTCACCATCAGGGTCTACTATCTAATACATAATTAAGAACTAATACCAAAGTGACACCGAAAACATCATCAACTTTTCATATAGCATCCCTACATCGAAAACAGCGTGGCAACTTGTGTTTAATAAGGACAGTTTTCTTTAATATTAAGGCCTTCATCCACTTTTTTACCTTCGGGACTTAAGCCATTTAATTTTTTTTTAGCCTTTAGTTATTTCTAGGTCTTTTTCTAACTTGCACGGGGCTTGGTGTAACCGTTGATTGAATTTGGGTTATTCAATCAACGGTGTAACCTAGAGACAAGTCTGCCAATTTATTGAACAAAATATGTTTTGTTTAATTTTTTTGTGTTTGTGTTATGAATTAGCCGAACTACCTCTGAAAAGAGCTAGTCAGAATAGCTAGCTCCATAATTGTATTTGAGGTGGCGAAAAAGAGATACTTGAGGTAATGTTAACCTCGCCACGATCCTAAGAATTTCAAAATCGTACAATATACGTGGTTAGTACCTTACAACTTTTATAGTGTAATATAATAAAACACAATTTGAATAAATTTTTATAAATTAAAAGTAAATTATTTTACATACGTTTGAATTGAAATTAGGTCAGAGTCAAACGTGATACTGGTAAAACAATTAAAAAACAAGAATGTGTAAACAAGAGTAAATAATTAAATATTTTGTATAATCGACCTACATTTTCTATAATCCTACAAAGCGCTCGTGTTTCAATCCAGTGATAAGTATTGCTAGCCATTGTAATGTAACTCGCGACCTCTATCTGGGCCAATTGTGTGCCCGTTGAAGTTTGAAATGCAATAGAAAAGTACCATAAGTCTTTTTTTGGGGAGAAAAAATGTCAAGCCCAGTTGGGCTAGTGTAGTGTACATGACTGTCTAGTGCCAGTTCAACGCCGCACGGCGATCCAGGCTTGCCTAAGCTTCCTTTTTCACTGCACAACGGCGTGTGTGAGTGTAGATAGAATCGGTTTATTTCTGCAGTGGTTTGCTTACCGTTTGTAAACCATGCACTCTGCGCAGACGTGAAATTAGACTGTTTTCTGACCGTTCTCAAAATTTATGCTGCACGAACGATTTGCTGATTATCGAAATTAAATTAATCTAATCTAACCTAACATTTTTGGTTAATATCGAGGTTCATAATTTTTTAATCAAACAAATATATTTCTAATATGGAAGGTAAGTACTAATTATTTTTTTCAAAACAATAACTTCGTCTAAAGTGAAAGTTTAACAAAATAATAATGAAACACATTTTTCTAAACCGCATTTAAAGGTTACATTTGTTTCAGATTTACAAGAGTTTATAATTGTAAACCAAAGCCCGTCGAAAATTGTTTCAGTTATTTTATCTTGGACCCACAACCAGACACTGTCATTAATAGATTTTTATAAAAAATATAGAGATAGGGTAGGAAGTTTCCAAATTAAATCCATGAAAATAATGAGGGCTAAGGTAGCAGAACAACTAAATGACTTACATAATGTTAATTTGAATGCATGTCACTGCGAAAATAGATGGCGTGTAATTGAAAGAAATTATAAGAAATATATGAGAGTAAAAATACAGGAAGAGGCCGCAAAACATTTAAATAAAGTAATGAACTAGATGAGATATTTGGGCAAAAAAGAAATGTCAATCCTGAATTGCTGTTATCTAATGAAACAGTTGCACATCACATAGATGAAAAGTCTGAAGATGTAGCAACAGCTAAAGCCAATGTTCTTAGTTCTACACTACAATCACTTAAAAGAAAGAGAGAGAAACCAGTTAGCAAAAACAATATTCTCCAAAAGATGTGTGAAGACAAAAAGGAATTTTATACAGAAATGCTAAAAATTTACAAAGAAAAATTAGAAGTGATGAAAGAAAAGACAAAACAAAGAAACTTTTTGAAGCAGAAAGACTTTTAAAAATAAGACAACAAAATAAACTGAGAGAGAAGACGAACGAAATACTTAGCAAATATTTAGTATCAAAAGAATCTTTACCTACTGAAATACTTTCATTTTTAGGAAAGTAAATTTAAGGTTAAGTTTGTAACAGGTTTTTTTAATAAAAGAGCATCAAGGTTATATTTTTATTTCCTACAAATTGAATGTGTAACGAATAAAATGAATATACATATATTAACGCTAAAACTTAAAAATGTTGCAGTTTCGCAACGATATATTAACATTTATATAATATTAACAGACTTTGTGGTAGTTTTGATTCTCCCCGTATATCAAGATTCCTTATACAAGGGTGCATCTGTGTTAAAAAATACTAATTTACAAGACGGGCCATCTGCAAAATGACACAGATGTATATTTGGGATAAGCGACGCATCTACAAAATCAGAGTCGAATTTTATCTTCGAACCAACACAGATGTGTATGTGTGTGGGACTTGAGGCACATTGTATCGGCCCTGTGACTGAGAGAGTCGTCAAATGCAGTAAGGTTGCATTATCAATTTTGTGTGGTTTCTGTGCGTCGCTGAAGACGATTTTGCTATAGCGGTGGTGCTATCATTTAATGGGGTAAAGTACACCTTACACTATTTGTTGCCAAAATTACATTGCTGCATATATCAAGTACGTGTACTTGGTATATAGATGTCATATTTGCTTGAAACTTTTTATCAGTTGTGCCGTGATCGCGATTGAACTTTATTGAGAACATTTTATTACCTTTACCATAGTATAAAAAAGAAATAGTATGGACACTCCACAGGCGGGAAAAAGTACGCGCATCATTTAGCGCAGGCCATATCGCCATATTGACAACAGTCCGAACGTACGGTTCGTAGTAAGTCTACGAACCGTGTTCCGAACGCTAGTGACATCCGACTGGTATTAATGTGACGTGTAGTCATCTGTCGTGATTTGTATGTTTATTTCTTTGTCGTCGAGTTTTATTTTTCGTTTAAAGTCTAAAAATAGTTCTAGAACTAAATTGTATTATCAAATTTCAACTTAGTATATTATATACGTATATATTAGTTTTGTGGTTTTCAAGAGATATTTGTATATTTGTAACTTCATTATGCGTGGAGACCATTGTGCTGTGAACACTTGCAAACATTCGCGTTCCTCAGGATCGTCAAAGGTATGTATTTCTGTTTGTCAATATCCGTAACTAATAAACGTAAATTACAAGTTTAAATGATTTAAGACTGTTTCATTTTTGTAGACCCCTATTTGTTGCTCTACAACTATTAAAATAATATTTGTATACTTACCTATGTTTATATATATATATGTATATATATATATATATATATATATATATATATATATATATATATATATATATATATATATTCGCTGCACACATTTATTGCTCCTTGACGCTGTGACGAGAATGAGATAGGATTTAACAAATAGAATGACAGAAAACTAAACAAGACAGTATGTCAAACGTGGAATGCGTCGTAGAACGTAAAATATTAGCGTAAAATTATATGATTGCCATAGACGGTTCTTTAATACCCAGCAAACGACTCGCTTTGTGAAGTTACATAGGCAAGATCTGTGCGCGAACACACACACACAGACACACACACACACGCAGTGATCAACCCTGCCCCTAGGAACATGTGTATACCAATCTAAGAATGGGATCCACATGTCCGAAGATCAAACCGGTCACACTTCGCTAGTCGAAGTGGTACCTATCTGACCCCCAGGTTTATCCTCCACCCCTCCTCATCGTCTGACTTATGTGAGGAGGCTTATGATCTAAAAGTTACTTAAGTTGTCCTGGGTAATGAAACACCCTCTGTTTTTAATGACTGTGGTTATGCCACCTAACTGTAGGGGTAGCCACACCTAGGCTTTTCTCCCTATTTACATTACTGACTCTATTGAAGTTACTCTATCATGACTTCGGGACTTTAGTCCCTAAAACAAAAAGAAAAAAAGCGTGTGTTCCGACCATAGAGCCCCCAGCCTTGGCTGACGACTCTATGTTCGGAAAAGAGTGTGTGCTCGGTCACTCGGCCGCCGATTTGGCAAAATAAATTTTGTTCTCCTCGCCGGCCGAGCACCCGAGTAGGGTCCGGCCACTGAGCCCTTGTATACCGCACAAGACCTCAGTGCTCGGATTTCGCGAGAATATCAGTATTCACCTGATCTGCCTTAAGGGCCTAGTCCGTTGAAGCGGTATATGTACATAGAGCCAGATGGGCCCTCCATATTTGGTCTTTGATGAAAGTGAAAGATACAATAAATGTAGAGTGAAAAAGATTTAAGTATTGGATAAATTAAAGTGATTTAGATAGTGAGACCGTTTTTTTTTGTTTTTTTTTGTTTTTTGTGGACTTCCTTGGAGCTTCGGAACTATAATATGCCTGGGGAACAATTCTTTCCTTTTTTTTCCTTAATCCTATTTGTGTGCGTGTGTTGGGGTGAGCATTCCCAAGTGTATACTGCTCTCACTCACCCCGGTGTATATTGGACTTATATCTACCTAAAAATCTAAAAGAAAAAGCGTACCCTCTCGCCACAGACGATTTTTTTGGTCGGTTTCCTATATTTCTTCATCTTGAGGTTTTGACGACTATGCACCATTACATCCTTTATTGTTCGTTTGGGTTCTCCCTATATCTTGCTATTTGCTGTTTTGGTCTTCTGTGTACCGTCCTGATGTTTTCGTTGTAGTTTGTCAGCTCTCTTAGCATTCTGCTAGGGTGATTTGTTAATCCGTTAAATATATCATATGCTCTTTCGTCTAGCGTCCGTAAGATCCTGGTTTGTCCTGAGTCTCTGAATACGTATCTTAGAGGTACGTATTTTGGTATTTTTAAGGCATCTCGTATGATTTGGTTTTGAGATCTCTGAATCTTCATCCTATTCGACTTGCAGGTATGTCCCCATGCTGCTGAGGCGTACGTTAAGACTGGCATGATGCTGCTGTTTGCAACCCTGATTTTAGTTTTGAATCTTAATTTGCTTCTTTTTCCTATGAGCGTTGAGAGCTGACTTTTCAACGCTTTGGCTTTATATACCTGTTGGTTGATATGTTCCGTGAATGTTAGTTTCTTGTCGAGTAACACTCCTAGGTATCTTGCTTGGTTGGTCCATTCTACTGGAGTGTTGCCTATTGTGATTTCACGGTTTGGTACAAGTCTTCTGTGACTAAACATTACAGCCTGAGTTTTGTCTGGGTTTAAGGCTATTTTCCATTTTATGCACCATCGTTGAAATCTATTTAGTGCTCTTTGCAGATGATTAGCTGCATGATCCGGGTTTCTCCAGCTAACCGCTATTGCTGTGTCGTTTGCGTAAAGACTCAACAGAGATCCGGGTTCTGTTGGCGTGTCGGCCGTATAGATGGTATACAGGTGCGGCGATAGCACAGCACCCCGAGTCACACCCGCTTCCAGGGTTCCGACTTCAGACAGGGTTGCCCCTATGCGAATCCGGAACCTTCTGTTAGCAAGGTATGACGCAAGGAGACATGTCATCGCCTCGCTGTATCCCAATGAATTCATTTTGTAAATGAGTCCTTTGTGCCAGACTCTGTCAAATGCTTTACTGACGTCCAGAAATGCGGTTGCTGTGTATGCTTTTTCGTTAAATCCTTTAGTTACGAATTCTGTAAGTCTTAATGTTCGCTTCTGAAACCGAATTGAGCTTCTGGTATGGTGTGTAATGCTTGAGACTCTTCGTTAAGTCTTTTTAGGATTACTCTTTCCGCAATCTTGCTTATAGATGATAGTAAGCTGATTGGCCTGTAATTTTTAGACAATGTGCCATTTTTCCCTGGCTTAGCAATCATTATTATGTGAGCTTCCTTCCATCTGTCTGGAAAATATCTTAGTTTGAGCATATTGTTTATAATGTTGGTAATGTAAACAATTGCTTTTTTGGGTAGGTTTTTCAGCGCCCTGTTTGTGATATTGTCAGGTCCTGGGGCCTTTTTGGCGTTTGTTTGCTTTATTAGTTCTTTTATTTCTTCGGGAGATGTATGTAGAATACATCTTTTGTTCTTTTTAATCTTCTTGCTGTCCCCTCTACCTCTTCTTCGAAATTTATGTCTTCGTTGGGGTGTTCGTTGTTCCTACACGCCCTTTCTAATTCTTCCTTTAGGAGTTCTGCTTTTTCGATTTCTGTGTGGACAATCCCGTTTACTCCATGTAGAGGGGGTATGAGTTTTTTGTCTTTTCGGAGGATTTTTGATAATTTCCAGAACGCAGATTTGTTTGGATTTAACTCTTCGATATAGGAGTCCCAGCTTTCGTTTCGGTGATTTTGAAGTTGTTTCTTTACTTCCCTGTCTAGCTCATTTGCAATCCTTTTGTCCTCTACCGTTCTTGTGCGGTAGGCTCTTCTTCTTTTCCGATTTTTCTGCTTGATTAAGCTTTTAAGTTCGATACTTATATCCCTAAATCTTCCTTTCTGTCTAGTTATTGTTTCGGTTTTGGAGCTGGCATCGATAGCATTGATAATTGTTTCTTCTAGTTTTATTACGCTGTCCTGTAATTCTGTAATGTTGTTAATTGTGGGGATATTACCGATGTTCTCGCTCACAATTCTTCTGTTGTTTGGTCAACTTGTCTTTTTCCTGTTGTGGGGCTGCAAATAGTTTGTTTCTATTGCGCCCAGGGTCAGGACGATTAGGTTGTGTGTAGAATCGCCTTCGTTTAGAGAGTGTATCTCGTATTGCTGACCCACGTTGTGTAGGATTGCAATGTCTAGGTAAGTAGGAAGTTGTCCGTGAAAACAGGTCGGCTCTGTTGGTCCGATCACGTAGTCGTCGTCCATTGTTGTTGGTCGTCCTATCAAACCAATTGGGAGATCTCGCATTAAGGTCTCCTATTATTATGGTTGGCTCTTCTGAGTTTAATATTAGGCTCAAATCTTCGTCTAGGATCGGTTCATTAGGTCTGACATATGCAGATACTATTTTTAAAGTTTCGTTGTTAGCTTTTAGTCTTATAAATGTGGCTTCCATTGTGACCAGTCCATCTGGTGTTATGATGTGTTCGTGTTCGATTTCTTTTTTCACAAGTATGGCTGTTCCTCCTGATAGTGCTCTATGATCCGTCCTGTAGATATCGTAGCCAGAAAATTTTGTTTTCTTTCTTTCCACTAGTTTTGTTTCTTGTAGGGCTACGATATCGAGCTCTAATCTATTTATCATTTCATCCAGAAGGTTGATTTTTTTGAATATTCCGCCGGAGTTCCATGACCCAATGCGAAGATCTTCCGTTTGGTGTACTAGCATTTCTGACCTATGTTTCCTATGGCTGTCATCACTTGTTGCATCTGATCTAACATGTTGGAGACATGTGCCATTTTGACATTTAGATCTGGGTTGAATTTAGCTATGAGTGCAGCTGCTTCGTTGGTTGCCTGTGCCTCATTGGATACGCTTTCAGGCTGTTTAGTAGCCTGAGCGTACCTAACACCTTTGTTGGTGTTGCTATTATTGATTGGCCTTGCCCTTTGTTGTTGTGGGGCGGCTTTCTTTTTGGGGGCTTTTGGGCATCCTCAATAATTGGCTGTATGCGCTTGTTCGCAGTTGGCGCATTTTGGTTCCGTTGCTCTGTCCTTTTCGCATTCGCTACTAAGGTGATTGTCTCCACACTTCACGCATTTTGAACCACAGTGGTATGATTTTGAACTGTGGTAAACACCTTGACAATTGCAACATTGTATTTTTCATGTCTTATTTTCATTTCGTCCTCTACGGTGATCTTCATGTAACACAGGTCAGAAATGCTTTTCATTTTTCTGTCCTCTTCTGCTTTGATATTTACTAAGAACATTGGGAGGGGTTTCTTGTCTGGCTTCTTGGAGATCATGTTTACGACCTTAGTTGCCTCTACTCCTTTGCTAATAATTTCATTTAAGATGAGATTGGTGTCGGTTTTCGCCGATAATCCTCTTATTATGACCCTCTTCATTTTATCGGTATCTATAGGATACGCGATAAATTCTATAGCTGGACTATAGGTTTCCAGAAGTCTTACCATTTTTAGGTAATCTTCTCTGGTCTTTGTTTGTATAACAATTGAATTTCCCGATCTGGCAAATTTATTTGCCGAGATTATTTTCATAGCTGCAGCTTGCTGCAGTATCTTCTGGTGCTCGTTTACCGATTTGAGGATTATGGCCGGTGGTTTGGGCTGTTTAGAAGCAGCGACAACTACTTCGTGAACTGTCTCGGGGGTAGCTTCTTCTGCAACTTTTTTGTTAGGAGGTTGTGACTCCTTATTCTTGTTGTCAACTTTTTTGTTAGGAGTTTGCGTCTCCTTTTTCTTTACTTCAACTTTTTTGGTAGGAGGTTGCGACTCCTTTATTGTTGTAACATTTTTGTTGTCAAGAGCTTGTCGTCTCTCTTGTCTTAATTTGATGGTCCTGTCCATCTCTTCTTCTTTTTGCTTTTGGATAAGCTGCGTTTGCTTCATCGCTGCGCTTTGTTTTGATTTCTTTTCGTTTTTTCTTTCGGGCCGTTTCTTTTGGGCCGTTTTCCAATCGACGGGGCCAGTGTGCCAGTCTTCTTCGATTTCTAACTCCATATCTTCTTCATTTTCTTCATTAGTAGTGATGGGTGTAATATTGTTTCTGTGATAGATTCCTTTTTTGAATTCGTTTTTTTTTCGCCGAATTCTTAATGGTTTTCTCCTTTTGTGGAGGTTCCCTGATGTTGATTTCTTTTTCTTTTTCTTTTTGGATTTTTGCCTTATTCCGTTGCTGAGTTAATGCATCCATTAACTCTAGTATTTTATCGGTAAGTCTTTGACTTCCTGAATCTAAGGAAAAGATCGTCCCGATCTTTTTCCTGATTTTCTCTTCTTAACTCATTTAACTGAGCTAGAAGTTTTTCTTCTTTTGACTTCATTTCCTTCTTCATATCCTTAATTGCCTTTTCTCTGGCTTCCATTTCCTTTGCCTTTTTCCTTGCTTCCTCATCTTCATCGATTTCGGGGGCTCGTTGTCTTTTCAATTGTTTCGATGGGGCTTCCATCTCAACGGTATTATCTTCGTCCAATGTGGGCGGGGCTTCGGTCGACTCGGGGCTTGGTACCTCGTCGCTGATGGCTTCCATCGTCGTTTCTGCGGATGTCGATATAGTATCGTCCGTGTCTATTTCGCTATTTTTGTCATCTTCTGACTCGGGCGAATAGGAGTTGTCATCAGATGAGGGAATATTGTCCAAGGGATTGTTAATGTTCGCGGTAAAATTATTATAGAGTTCTATTGCAGTGGCTACAGAGGGGGAGGATGACTGGGACTTGTCATCATCATCTGCTTCGTGTGTTGTCACCTGCGTGACAACACTGTTTTGGGGGAGGTTTTCACTCATTTTGCCGGACGGCAGTGAACATTAAGAGTTCAAAATTATTTAGGAGTTTCTTACACAGACGACTCTGTTTTTGTCGTCCCGCCTGGCCGCTACCAGTCGGTTTTCCTGGGTGTCGTCCCACCTACCACACGGTTGTTCACTACCTGATTTCTCAGGCAGGGATCCTCTTCCAGTTTCTCACACCTCAGGAGCAGGGGTGTTTCTGTCCGACCTTGTCAAATGTCAAGGCCTTACAGTGTCATCCCTGACAACACACTGAGGTGATCCCGAATTCTTCGCAAACGCGAAGCTATTATAGCCTCCGCGAGGAGCCTATAAAAACAGCTCCCCGACGGTTTAACTAATAACAACCTCGCATCCGCTTTTCGCTAATATGTAGGACAAGTGCCTATGCCACACTCGGTGTCTTACCCACCGGGAGCTGAAAAGCTCCGTTGACAATAGGTCAGTCGTCCCCACCTAAGCACACTTCGCTTGACTCGCGTCCATACTGATCGACTGCTGGAGCCGAACTCTACTGATACTGATCCATCTGTGCGAGAAAAAGTCGATCATTCGTTTTATAACCCAAAGGGGACCATAAAATATTCAACGTTAAAATGTGACATAATGTAACGGTATGACAAATCTTTTTTCTCCCGCACGGGTGCATGCCTGTGTACCTATACAAGGGGAGCCGTGCATAACCTTTAAGTTGATCGTAATACGTAACTGCAATAACAAGTATGTTGACGACTTGGGTTAGTATATAGAGTGCATTCCGTACGTTTTTTAAACATGATTAGGAAATTGTTGACTGGAGGCTATTAAAGAAGTTCTTAAAATTTTTGCGGGTCACCTTCTTTTCTGTAAATGGAGTGAATATTGTTATCCATTTAATTTTTTTCCTCAGTTGAATAATTCCTACTGGTATTTGGTCTAAGCTTACTTCTTTTCCCCATTCAAGCTGATTCATAGCTAATTCTACTTCCTGTTTATAATGCTCTATTCACCTGTTTTGGTAATTTCGGACTATTTCATCTCTTATAACATAAAACAGTTGTTTTAGATATCTTTATCGCGTTTCCTTTTTTTATGGATGAATATGCTGCCGTTTTCATCTTCTACTATTTCATATGGAGCTACACGATTAACAATTCCAAATCAAGAAAACACAAATAACACTCCGAATTATATTATACAACTAATAGTCGAAAAATGAAGAGCAAGAGATAAATGAACAAGAATCCGAAATCTTAACATAACATAAACGAACATAAATATAATCGACTAATCAGACAATTAAGATCAGCGCTACATGATGCACGCAATGCCACATTTGAACACTACATTAAGACATTGTCTAAAGAAGATCATTCAGTATGGATAGCAACAAAAACACTTAAAGAGACCTGAACAACACAACCCACGAATTAAGAAAGATGACGTTAGTTGAGGAAGATCAGACCAGGAAAAAATGTCAACATTTTCAGAATACCAGATAATAATATTCAAGCAATAGAACACTGAAAACTTTTGTTTTTAAATGTACGCCCGTTAATGACTTACCATTTTTTAAATAACACTTAATATTGCACTTTTTTATTGTATTTTTTTCATCTTTCAAGATAATTCTTATAGGGATATATTTATTTATAACATACGGTCTTATGGTCTTATTAAGTCTTTGAGATTATACGACCTAAATGTATCTTGTACCGCACTGCTAATTGATATTTATGTTTGTAATGCGATAAGAGGTCCGGATATACGAGACACCCGTGACTCATGCCGCACCGATAAAAATCCCACAGGAATCTGCATTTCTATAAAAAAAGATAGATTAATTTGTTTTGTGTATTAATTTAGTTTAGTTTAGTCGAACAAGAGTTGCAGTAAAAGATTTTTCTAAATATATAATGTAAACCATATTTCCAATGCTTTGTGAAAGAGGACCAGTTTATAATATTCCGGACGACGTAATAAGACCTTATTTTAGAATATTGGTCGATGAATTGAAATCATAGTTCAAGAAACGAATTATTCATGTGCAGATGTTTTACTATAAAAACATGTAAAACCAAAATCTCGATTAAAAAAGTTGCAACCAGTTACTCACGATGAAACTTAACCCCATTATTCATTTTACAAGTAATAAAATGAGTCGACAAAAGACCAGTTTTAATCCTTACAACATTTAAATAAAATAGTTGTATCTTGGTTTAATCAAACGAAAAGAAAAATTATACACAAGTACTAAAACCACAAACTATTCTCGATTATAACTTGCTGAAAAAGAGTGTTGATTTTAGTGATCAAGTGGCTTCTTACCAAAGCCCAATACGCAAAATTCTGAAGTGGTACCGGAAAGTGGCAGTGGAATTAATATTTAATACCGCAGTAGTCAATGCTTAGTTGCTGAATAATAGAAAACGTAAAAAAAGCGACAACCTATCCTTGAGTTCAGACTGGAGTTCGCGAAGGCATTTGCAAATAAAGAAATAAAAAAAAATAAAATAAGGAAAGTGTACAAGATGTTACAAAATTTTAAGAAGAAGCATGGCTAGTAGAAAGGCCGATAGAAAAGTTCAAAAGTTAAAACATACGCTGAAGAATGTGATGGCAAAACTGCAATATGTCTAGTGTGCTTCAATGAAGCACATTAAAAAACAATTTTACTTATACAGGCACTATTATTGAGTAAAAACGTATTGTACCTCAAGTGGCCTTATAGTATTGGAAGTCGTAAGTTGATAGTTTCTAGTAGAACGTTTTTATTGTTAATTACCTCCGTAAAAGTGAGTTATAGTATTTATAAAAATGGATGTAAATAATATGCCTTCGACATCTAAAAAAGCTAGATGTGAACATAAACGTAGATTGACCACTGCTGAATTACAATCATTGTTAGAAGCATCTGGCGAGGACGATGTAGATTAAATGAATGGTGGAAGTGACTCTGATTGACTCTGACGAAATATTTGCACAAAGTCGTTCAGAAAAATCGAGGATTGCGTTTTGGAAAGAGACAACACAAACAGAATTTAAGACTTTTCTCGGGCTTATGTTCCATATGGGGACAATGAAGATGAACCGTCTGAATGACTACTGGAAAAATATGGGTAACTTCTAAAATAGTGTTGACTTGACTAGACAATTGCTCATAGCCCATATTAAGAAATAAACGAATAGAGTCTTGTCAAAGAAACTAAAAAAACGTGAAGTGGTCTAAAAACTAAAAAGTCCCCTATTCAAACTGGTTTTTAATAAAAAATTTTATAATATGTTAAAGTTTTTTTAATACACCCTAAAACTTAAAACGCAAAGAATCGATTGCAAGTACAAGTTACAAAATACTTGTAGAGTCATACTGTTTGGACAAGTACAGTTGTTTAAATAATCGCTTTCTGTGATAAAAAAATTGAAGAGATTGTAAAATATTTTTTGATCTGCTTGATATTTAGCACACTTTAATAACTCATCAATTGCCATAATTTCAAGTAGCTATATGACCTGTCGTTTGGCAAAAAACAAAGTTATTAACAATTAGACTAAATATCTTAGAGTTTACGGTTTTTTGGAATTATCTCAATTATTTATGTATTTAAATTTGGTATTTCTCTACATAAAAAACTTTTTATGGTCTACAACTTTTGTTTAAAATTGTTAAAAAAAACAAAACCAAATCAACTGTACGTCTTTACGAATTTTTCGTCGGCTACCCTTCATACTATTTAGAATTTAAATTTCTGTATAAGATTTTTTTAAACTATTTAGCGAGGTTCCGTGAACTACTTTCTTATGGCATGGTCAAAGTCAAATATTATTTTTTTATGTGATTAAGCCACAATTATTGGTCGATATTGAGATGAAAATTACATTTTTAATTAAATAATATTTAACGATACGATTTCCAATATTTAACCTTGTTTATTGTACAAATTATGTAAAAATGTGTATACACATTTTGTATAAAAACCATTTTTTGAGAACGATTTCCTGAATGGAAATTAAAATGTCAAACATTAAATAATTAAAAAAAATGTGATTCTCATCACAATCACGACCTTCGACGACTATTTTTGACCTAATCCCATAAAAACCTAATATTTATCTTAAACTATTCACTGATAGTTTCGATTAAACAGATTGGAAATTGAAATATGTAAAATATTCCCCTACACAACTCTCTGGGAAAAAATATCTAAATTGAATAAAAACAACTGAACGTTGATATAAAAAACTTGTTGGTTGACCCCAGCCGGCCGGCCGGCAGGTAGATTTAATGTCTTCATCTGAACTTGACCCAAACCGATCGATATTTTTATGTTTTCAAATATTATTCTAAGTATTAACACTGGCAACATCTATTGGCTTTAAAATTATACCAAATACAGTAATTTTACCTTTCTAGGTTACAATGATGGTTTGATGTAAAAAATTTAATATATATACAAATCGGATTATTGAAAAATCGACAACGGTGCCAAGCCGTATAAAGGTGCACTAAACGAACATACACGACTTATAAATAGAAAATGATAGCATTTCTTGGTGATGCTAAATTACTGCAACGTGAAAAGAGCTCTATATATATTTGATAGCACGCTATATACATTATATCTACTACATGTCTCATGTCGTTTTATTTAATGAGTCATATGCTAGGATTCCACTAGTTGTTTATTTTGTACTCAGCCAGAGGCCTTCTTCAGGTCAATAAAGCACCTTTTATCTTATAGTGTGTCTATTATCATTCATAGTGTCATGTGATATCTCATATATCGCCATACGTTCATAAATAACGAAATGCTGTTTAAAGCCCTTTTGATAGTCGCTTTGTTTATTTTTTTTATCTTAATATATTCGTTATATCCTCCCCCTTCATTTGCTATCTCACCTGTTAGGATTCGGTCAGTTGTTTATTTCGTACTTAGCCAGAGGCTTTCTTTAAATCAATAAATCAAAATTTGTCTTACAGTAAATATATTTTTATTCATAGTGTCCTATGATAGCTCCTATGTCACTATACGTTCATTAATATTGAAGATACTATGTACTGCCCTTCTGGTAGCTGTCTTATTTGTTTTTTAATATTAATATATATCTTAATATATTCGCTATTTCCCTACATTTCATTTAACACATGACACGACGTCATGACACGCTCCAATCGGACCAATAGGAGTTCGACTGGAGCACCCAGACAGTGAATACGTGCAGACGCGCTTTAAGAGAAGCAACCGCCAAGGTTAACAGTACTTATTAGTAGCAAGGGGCTACGGCCGCGCGAACTTGGCGTTTTGTTTTTAACCAAAGAGAAAAGTTTATGTGAGGTTGGCTATTGTTAAACCGCAAAGAAGTTCCCTTCATATACTTCTATCGGAAACTCAGTTCAACTACTGAACGAAGAATTGGCTTACGCGCATGGTGTCGGCAGGGATGACACTGTAATGGCCAAAGTATTAACTGAGCAGATTATTGCCCTCCATAAAGAAAATTAACAAACAAGAGAAGAAAGTAAACTCAGAGAAAAAAAGCGGTCAGACAAATTGAAGAACTCTTAGCTCAGATGACTGAGCTAAGAAACGAAAATAAGAAAAAAGACGAAGAAATAAAAAGGCTAGTAAGCCATATAATGGCACTAACCTCGCCGATTCCCTCCCCAGATGTCACGGAAAAACCACAAAATCATGAACAAATGATAATCGAAACAGTCACGACTAAAAAACTCAAATGAAAAACCACCCGTAAAGAAGACAGCTAAAAACCGCGACACTAGCAACAGTGACATGTCAAAAAAGCCAAAAAGTGCCACAGAGTCCAAAGAAGGGTGGGAAAAAGCTAAAAAAAAGGAAAAAACCACCGATAAAAACACATCAGAAAGCCCCACAAAAACAATTGCAGATAAACAAACCGAGATAATTAAAAAAAACGAAAAAGAGATGACAATAGCAGCCAAAAACACACAAAAAAGGCTCAAAGAAGGAAAAGAAAAAGAGGCAAACGAAGCCAGTACAAGTACAGCAGTAGCTTCCCAAAATAACGAAAACGAAATAGCTGAAAACCAACCAGCTAAAACAGTAAAAAAACCTCCGCCTATCATCTTAAAAACAGTCGGAGAGCACCAGAAAATACTAACATTAGCTGACAAAAAAGGCAATATTTCAGTAAGCAAATTTGCAAGATCAGGACGATTCATAGTTATTATTACCAAAACAAGAGAAGATTACCTAGGGTTGGTTAACATCCTAGAAAACTACAGTCCCAAAACAGAATACATAGCGTATCCTATAGACAGCGACAGACTTAAAAGAGAAATAGTGAAGGGCCTCTCAGCTACACAAACACTGAGACAATAATGAACGAACTTTAACATAAAGGCGTCGATGCAATAAGGGTCATAAAAATTAAAAAAATATCTGATTTATGCTATGAGAATTCATATAGAAGATAAATACAAGATTCAAAAAGACACCGTATAATGCTTTAACTGTCAATGGTTCTTCCACAGCTCCAAAGCATGTCACTGTGGCGCAAAGTTCGTCAAATGTGGAGAAAACCACAATAGTCAAGACTGTGAAAAAAGCAAGGAGACTGGTCCGAAATGCGCAATCTGCGCGACAAAAAAAGACGTCAGCTATGCACAGGCAGCACAAAAACCAAAAGAGGATTCCTCTAAAAATATCCAAAACCAAGGAATCCAAGATGGGCGGCCCTCATCGCCAACTTCCATACGGATTTCAATAATAAAATTTGGAATTCGCAAGCACGATGAAAAGATCCACAAAAGTAATGTCATCTATAGGACAAGGCAACCAACAATGCCAGTAAACGAGACGGAGGATTTACGCATAGGGTCATGGAACTCCGGGGTCTAAATCAAAAAATCAACATACTGGATGGGATTGCCAACAGATTAAAGCTAATTAGATAATTGTAGCTCTCCAAGAAACAAAACTAACAGAAAAAGAAAAGACAAAGGTCCCAGGCTACGATATATACAGAAAAGACTACCGAGCAAACACCAACATATTCCAACGCCAGATGGACTGGTCACGATGGAAGCCACGATTGTCCTGCTCATCGCAGGAAGTGAATCGCTAAAAATAGTTTTAGCGTACGTAAGACCAAACGACCCTGTATTCGACGAAGATCTGAATTACATCATTAACAAATGAGCCCACAACAATAATAGGCGACCTGAATGCTAGATCTCCGGACTGGTTCGAGAGGCTAACAAACCGAAACGGAAGACTGCTGTGTGGCTACATCGAACAAAAACCAAACACACTAATAGTAGGACCAACAGACCCAACATGTTTTCATGGACAACTTCCCACTCATATACATATTGCATCCTACACAACATAGGCCAACAATATGAAATAAACTCTATAAACGAGGGCGATTCAACCCACAATCTAATCGTTCTTACAATAGGTGCTATAGACATCAACCAAGTAGAGCCCTATCAAAAAAATATGACAAGTAGGCCTAACTATAAAAGAATAGTGAGCGTGAAAATCGGTGTGATACCCACAATGAACAATATCACAGACCTCGAAGATTGTGTGGAAAATCTAGAAAATACAATAAATAACGCCATCGACGTTAGCTCCAAAACCAAAACACCACAACCCAAAAAGGAAGATTTAGGGACATAAACACAGAACTTAAAATCCTAATCAAATAAAAAACAGGCAAAGGAGAAGAACATACTGAACAAGAACCAAGAGGACAAAACGATTGCAAACGAATTGGACAGGGAAGTCAAAAAACAACTACAAAACCACAGAAACGAAGGGTGGGACAACTACATACAAGACCTAAATCCAAATAAATCAGCGGTCTGGAAGCTCACAAAAATTCTGCAAAAAGACAAAAAGCCAATTCCACCTCTACATGGCGAAAACGGCATAGTATACTCAGAAAACGATAAAGCACAAATCATGAAAAATAAACCTGAAAAAGCGTGTAGAAATAACGAACACCCTGACGAAGATCTCTATTTTACAGAAGAAGTAAAAAGAACGGTCAGAAAATTAAGAAAAAGAAAAGGCGGAGTAGGCATAAATCACACCTTCCCTGACGAAATTAAAGAAATAATAAAAATCCAGGACCTGACAACATAACCAACAGAGCTGAGATACTTCTCAGAGGGATGCTACAGAAAGAGGCACATGCCATAATGATACCAAAGCCAGGAATAAATGGCACTTTCCCACAAAATTACAGACCCATTAGCCTGCTCTCCTCGCTGAGCAAAATAGCAGAAAGAATAATACTAAAAAGATTAAATGAAGAAACTCAAACCCTGGGAATAATACCAGAAGCTCAATTCGGGTTCAGAAGAGAACACTTATGCGAGTTACAAGTGCGCAGATTAACTGAATATACAACAAATGGTTTCAACGATAAAATGTATACAACAGCTGCCTTTTCGACGTCATTAAAGCCTTCGACAGAGTGTGGCACCAGGGACTGCTATATAAAATGAACGAACAAGAGTACAGCAAGGCAATGACATGTCTTCTTGCGTCATACCTATCCAACAGAAGGTTCAGAGTTCGGATAGGGACAACCCTGTCCAAAGTCGGAACACTGGACCCAGGGGTGCCTCAGGGAGCTGTGTTGTCGCCGTACCTGTACATAATATATACGGCCGACACACCGAAAGAACCAGGAACCCTACTAAGCCTCTATGCAAACGACACGGCATAGCAGTCAGCAAAAGAAACCCAAACACTGCAGCTAACTATCTGCAGAGAGCACTAGATTGATTTCATAGCTGGTGTATAATGTGGAAAATCGCCCTAAACCCAGATAAGACACAGGCCGTATACCAGAAAACGAAATAACAATAGATAATACCCCCATTGAATGGGCAAACGAGGCAAAATATCTCGGAATAATATTTGACAAAAAACTAATATTCGCCGAACATGTCAAGCACACAGTAAACAAGGCCAAAGCACTAAAACAACAAGTCTCCACACTTATAGGCAGAAGAAGCAAATAATGTTTCAAAATAAAATGAGGATAGTAAACAGCGTAATAATACCAACGCTCACATACGCCTCCGCTGTTTGGTGACACACCTGCAAAAGCAACAGGAAAAAAATCCAAACGACACAAAAACAAAACCATATGATTAGGGAAGCAATAGATCTTCCAAGGCATGTGCCCCTAAGAAATTTATACAGAGATTCCGGACAGGAAAGAATATTAAGGAAAATGGATGAAAGAGCCTATGAAATATTTAACGGGCTAAGAAACCACCCAAGCAAACGGCTAAGAGAGCTAATAGACTACGACGAAAATGTTAGAACGGTACACAGACGACCTAAGCAACAAATAGCTGGATTCAGAGCAAAACAAGAATAGCCACATAAACACAAACCACAATAGCAACGTATTTTTAGACAGTGAACGCAAAAAAAAAATGAGGCGAAGTTGCTGCAGCCAATCAAGAGATGGTTGGTTGGATGAGTTTAGATGGCTGTAGCAACTCAGTCTTAGTCTGGTGAGACTAAAACGATAGTTTATAAGAACAATATACACCGGGGTGTGTGAGGGCAATATACACCTGGGAATGTACACCCCATTACACGCATACATAGTAGTAGTTTAGATGTAGTAAAAATATAAAACCGAAAAAACATATACACGGATAGAGCAGTTATACACTTGGGAATGCACCCTCCATGGTGTTAAGTTAGATTAGTAGTAGTAGGTAAGGTAAAAAAAAACAAAAAAAATCGCTCACTGTTTTCTGCAAAACATCTCATAATCTCTCAAGTCATATGCTGATCGTCCAAAAACTTAATAAACCCAAATTAAAATGTATAAAAGGCCCGTCAGGCCTTTTATACATTTTAATTTGGGTTTATACTTTTATACATTTCGGACAGAGAGTCATCAGCCCAGGCTGGTTGTAAACAGCACAACGCTGTAAAGTTGACAATAAGCAGGTTCAATGATGAGAATTTATCACAGACTGTTATATTACTGTCTTTGTCTGATATATTATGCTGGACAAGCGGCTTAATTTCAACATTTTATATTCTGTGAGTAGAAATGAGACAAAATTTAAAAATAGTTCGTGAATAATTTCATAAATGTGCAAAGATACAGCGAACGAACTGTATATTATTTTATAAATTTTCTAAAGCTTTTATTTATTTATAAACATATTTATTTCTTTATTAAATAAGTATATTTAATAAATATTTCTTTATAAATTTATAAACCAGTGACGTATGAGATAATATAATAATGTGATATTTTTTTTTTTTTTTTTTTTATTAAATTTGTAAATTTACAATCTGCTATTACAAGCTATTAGTAAATGTGAGTATTGCAAATACATGAGAGGAGAAATTATCCACTGATAACACTCCCAATACGAACACTAACAAATAAAATCAGTGTAGGATTATAATTTGAAACTAGAATTGAAATGGAAATTAAAATTAAAGTTAAAATTAGTGAATAAAGTCTGTTGGCCACTGTCTCTTCAATCTTCGTCTGACTTCTGGTTGTAGGTGTAGTTGTCTTGCTTCCTCGTTGGGGTGGGCTGGCAGATGTTCTAAATAATTTCTTGTTAGTCTGCTGATTTCGTCTTCAACGAACGGTATTCCAGAGTCATCATGTAGTGTTTTATTACTAACGTACCAAGGCGCATTGAACATCATTCTGAGTATTTTGGATTGGATCCTCTGAATGATTTTGGTATTAGAAGGCTTTGCACAGCCCCATAGTTGCACCTCATATGTCCATATAGGCTTTATTATGCACTTATACAAGAGAAGTTTATTATCTGTGGATAACTGTGATTTTCGGCCTATTAACCAATTCATTTGACGTATTTTCATGTTGATTTGGATTTTTTTTGCCAAGATGTGTGCTTTCCAAGTGAGCTTTTGATCAAGTGTCATTCCCAGGTATTTGACTTCTGTTTTTACTGGTAGTAATGTGTTGTTCAGTCTAATTCTTGGACATATGATGTTCCTGTTGGTGAATGTAATTTGATTAGACTTAGTATGGTTAACTTTGATTTTCCATCTATTCATCCAGTCTTGTAGTAGGTTCATGTGTATTTGAAGGTTTCCTGATGCTACTTGGGGGTCATCATCGATGGATATTATGGCGGTGTCATCTGCGAACATGGCTACTGTGGTCGTATTTGTTGTTGGAATATCAGCAGTGTATATGAGGTACAGGAGGGGACCCAGGACACTTCCTTGAGGGACACCGGATTTTATGGGATAGTAATGAGAGGTTTCTGTAAGGAATCTGACTTGAAAGTGACGTTCTGTGAGGTATGATTTTAAGAGTAGATAGTGAGGAGTGGGAAAGGATGACTTAAGTTTATACAGGAGACCATCATGCCAAACACGGTCGAAGGCTTGTTCTATATCCAGGAAGGCAGCAGTGCAAATTTTTTTCTCTTCGAGGCATACATTAATGTTTTTAACAATCCTATGACACTGTTGTAGAGTTGAATGGGCTTCGCGGAAACCAAACTGGTGTGTGGGGATCACTGAATTAATTCCGATGTCTTCTGAGAATCTTTGGAGCAGAAGTCTTTCTAAGATTTTTGACATTATTGGAAGTAAGCTGATTGGTCTATATGAAGTAGTAATATTTGGTGGTTTATTTGGTTTACTAATCATAATTATTTGTGCGAACTTCCAATTAATCGGGTAGTAGGCTAATCTTATGATACTATTATATATCATTGTTAGTAGGACAATTGCTTTTCTCGGTAATTTTTTTAATATTAGCCCAGTGATCATGTCAAAGCCTGGTGCTTTGTAGTTATTGCATCTAGAAATTTGTTCTTTGACATTATTAGGAGTAAAGTATTTGATTGGTAGCATCATTGGGCATGGAGCGTCTAAGAAGTTTTTAACTTGTTCTTTGTTATTATTGTTATTAAGTTCAGGTGCACCAAAAACGTGTGAGAGATGTTCAGCAAATATTGATGCCTTTTCTTGTTCAGTTTTTCCCCAGCTTCCATCGGCTTTCCTTAGAGGTGGTATGTGCTGTATAGGTCTCTTGAATGATTTCGTTGCTTTCCAGATGCTGTGGTCTTCTTTTGACAGGCTGTTGATGAATAGTTCAAATGTATCATTCCTCGCGTCTTGTAGAGCAGTTTTAAGTTGCCGTGTTAATCTATTGTATTCATTTTTATCTATAGGATTGCGACTTCTTTGCCATATGCGCCTGGCTCTTCTTTTTTGTGCAACAAGACGTTTTATATATACGGGTATGTTGGTGTCACTTGGTTCTTTGTCATTCTGAGGGGGTGTAGCTATTTCAGCGGCTGTATGTATAGTTTGGGCGAGAAGAAGCACAGCATTATCGATATCGTCTGGTTGCTTTAATCTTATATTTAAATTTAAATTTTCATTTATGTAAGACTCGAATATATTCCAGTTGGTTTTTGATGTTGTCAACTTAGGGATATTCGGACGTTTTATAATTTGCGTAGATAGTGTCACAATTATGGGAGTATGGTCGGTGGACAGATCCCAGGATGCTTGTATGTCAAAATAATTTAAGGCCATGTTATGGAGGATAAAGAAGTCGAGTAGATCTGGGATTTTGTTTGGATCTGATGGCCAGTAGGTGGGTTGCCCTGTAGATAAGTAAGAGCTGTTTGTGTTAGCTATGGCTTGTCTGAGATTTTTTCCCTTTGTCGTACATAGTCTTGATCCCCAGTCTGTATGCTTGGCATTCCAGTCACCTCCAATTACGAATTTGTTTGATAGATGTTTGAAGAAGTCTTCATATTCTGCTGTGGTGATATTATGCCTTGGAGGGCTGTACATTGCCGCAATGTCAAAAGACCATGATTGAGAACTGATACAGATTATTGCAGCTTGTATTTTTTCCGTCTGATACATTATTTCCTCATAGTGTGGTATAGTGTTACGTACAATAATAGCAGCGCCACCGTGTGCTGTTCCATCAGGATGGTTGGTGTTGTAAATAGAATAATGAGGGATCTTGAACATCGTTCTGTCAGTGAAATGGGTTTCCGATATAAGTAGAACATCAATTTTGTTATGTTTAAGAAAGTTAGTAACTTCTGTGTTATGGTTGCCTAGGCCGTTGGCATTCCATTGTGCAATTCGTAGTGACTTAAGTTCCATTACTAATTTTATTTATTACTGTGGAAAGCATGTTTAAGATCACGCTATTTTGATTAATTAGTTGTGAAAACATAGCTTTGAATTCGTTAAGGAAACTCTTCATCATCTCTCCAATGTCACTGTTTGTATTACTTACATGTGTTCCACTTGTTATTTGAGCGTAAGTTGCATGATTCTGGTTGTATGAGTTCGTATTTTTATGGACATTATTTACATTTATTCCACCCGTTGCTTGTGTGTAAGTCGCGTGATTTTGATTGTTTAAGTGCGGATTATTCTGTACTGTATTTCTGTTATATTGTAGTTGATTGTTCGCTGGAGTGTGCGATGATACTCCTCTTGCTCTGTTTCTACTGCTAATTAACTCTTTATATACCATGCATCCTTTGTAATTTGCGGTGTGTGCTCCATTGCAGAGAGCACATATGGCGGGTGTGTCTCTAGGTTTTTTACAATCAGCTGACATATGGTTGCCTCCACATTTGACACAGTGATAAGGTCTATTACAGTATGTCTTAGAGTGTCCATACAATTGGCATCTGGTACACTGGACAATGTTATTCTTTTTATACGGTGGCTCAATAACTATTTTCGCATTGTTTATAAATTGAATTTCATATATTTTTTTATTATTTCGATTAGGTTCTATATCGACGTAGAACATCATTAGAGGATCCTTACTTACTCTGTGTTTTATATTTACAATATTGCGTACTAAATGCCCATGTTTTTCTATTTCGCTTTTTATTATATTAATGGGCACTGTATGATGTAGATTACGAATTACAACTCTGTATGCTCTATCCTCTTTCATTTGGTACGTATGATGCACAATTTTTTTGCTGTTTAAATGTCTTACCAGTTTTCGGTATGTTTCTGAGTCACGGGAATTTATTTTTATTGTGTTGTTCTTTAATGCTGTACAATAGAATGTCTCTGTTTGTGTTACTTCCGATAGGCTATTAACCATTTTATTGTATTCGGTAACACCATATATAAAAATTGGTGGGGGTTTAGAGGTTGCTGGAGTTTCGTTGGTATTTTCTGTACTGTTATTGTTGTCGTTTTCGTTTTCATTTTGTAGAATCTGAAATTGATTGCTAGTTACTACTGTGTCTTCGTTTTCTGTTGGTGTCGGAGGATTAATTTTGCGTTTTTTGTTACTATGTTGTATAGTTTGCCATTCGTGGATGTCCGATGACTCAATGTCGCTGATTTCCCCTGAAGATTCTTCACTTTGTAATGTACATGTCATCTCAATCGAATCGTAAGCTCCATTTTGAGGTGAAGATAATGTGGGATTTATTTTAGGATTGTATTGACAGTTTGAGGAAGATTGTGATAGTACTTGGTTAGGAACATAATATATTGTTGTTGGTGGGTTATTTAAAATTTGTGCTGAATTTGGTTGTAAATTTTGTGGAAAAAGGACATTTGGGCATTCTGGTTGAATTTGCTGTTGCTGATATTGAGTATTTATTATTTGACCATTAACAGTAGCAGTATAAAAAGGAACACTCACCGATAAATCTGGTGGAGCACTCATTTTAATTGTTAAAACTGTATATTTTAATTTTTAAATAGTTTATAAATAGTATATCCACTTGAACGATAATGACGGTAAAAACGCGGCCGGAGCCCGTTTTTAATCACCACTATAAACTTTCGCCTAATTCGTATCGATGTTTACAGGTCGAGAGTCAAATGAATACTATATCAATAATGTGATATCAAGAATTTTAATTTTAAAACTTTACAAAAAATATATATAAAACAATATTTAAATTTTTGACTTACGATTTATATCACACCTTTCAATTTTGTTATCTCAGGTTTTACTCGTTCTTCAATATCTATACTTTACAGCTGATGGGTTAGGTCCAAGGATAACGGAATATAACAACCTAATATGATATGAAAATAATGTAATAAAATAAACTGATTAAAATACCTCCAAAAATTATTAGCCTACAATGTTTATCAAACAAAATTCGTTCTACGTACGTGAACCTTCAATAATGCATGGATAATATAATACAATTACAATCTAAAATCCAGCTTATTATTCTACATAAACAAATCAAGTAATATTTAGTGTCCTTTCTAATGCAATTTTGGTATATCGATTGTACCAAGAAAAATTTGTATGAATTATCCAATTCTCTCCACAGCTCCGTGTCCCCTCTCAGAACAAATTTGATCTCCTTCGACTATCGATAACTTATTCACACGTTACTAATATGATATAATATTATTTGACCCAAAATTCTCAAATTGAATATATTATGAATGTTTCTCTCGTTGAAACGCTTTCTCTGCCTTAAGTTGTCCAATTCCTCGTTCTATGCAAAATTAACTATCAGTTCTCAGCAGCCTCCTATGTAATTGGCAATATTAAACAAGATATTGCAATTTAGTCTCTTCAATGCTCTCCTTAGAATGCACGTACCTTTCCAATGATGCCAGCCTCTTTTCCTCTCGCCAAACTTAATCTCTCGTTCCGAAATAAACAGCGATACGTAGAATACAAGTAGGAAAAGTTTACTTACAAATTTGTACCAGATCAACTACCGTCGGACACACTTACTTCACCAACTCACAACTTATTATACGTCATTAATTAATATCATACGTCATTAGTTAAAATTGTTAGCAATAAATCAATTGTATAGTTTCAAAACAAAATATGATTGAAATGTCAGATTTATACAAATATTTTAAAATCAAAATTACCTAAGTCAATCCGGTAATTCTCAAGTTGTTATAAGAAAGTTGTAAAAAAATTAAATGACGTCTTATGAAATCGATCTACCTACAAAACCAGCATGTACCTTTTTGCATATAAACCAAATTAAATTAGAGCAACCAAGATTTTTGTCAATTTTGCGAAAAAAATAATAGATATTATTAATTATCTATGTAATTAATATGTATTAATACATATATGTAATTAATGTTGTTAGTATTTTAAATTAAATGTATCATTTCAAGAACAAAATATGAATGAAATGTAAGATTTGAGTAGTTAAGATTTTTTTTCCTAGATGGCGCTAGGAAAGAAGGATTTAAATCTAAAATAATGTAAACCTTTACATTGTTTTATAATAAATTCTACCTTAAAAATATTATTAAAATTAATTAATAATTATATGAATATATCATTAATACAGTATTATTATTTAAACATATCGTTTCAAGAACAAAATATGATTGTAATATGTTAGTTCATATTTATCTCCTAGATGGCGTTATTATGTGACCGGAATAACAGTGTGACCTGTCACTGTCATCATAGCCTTTTATATAGATAGACATGATACTATGACTAACAAGATAGGATCTTCCTGTAGCACAAAATCGGTCGTGTTTGCGCATGCCGTCATTGGAGAGTAGAATTTGAATTCTTGTTAAAGTTAAATGGGATTTTTATGCATTCTGTGATGAAATTATTCAATTAGCAGATTAATAATATTAAATAAAGGTTTAATAATTACAATAATCGTACACAAAGGGATATCTTCAAACTATTTATTAAAGATTATTTATTGACACATACAAAAAACTGACATTAAGAACGTGCAACTCTCCAATTACGTCACGACTTATGCGCAATATCTTATCTTCTTAATCATAGTATCATGTAGATAGATTATCTAGAGTTTTCTATGTGGTTCTGTGATTTCTTCCGCAAGCAAAATTTTCACAATCGTTGTAAGTGGAAATGATTCGTATTTATTCTATCTTTAGGAAAATATTTAAATTATTTTGCTGACTATACATTAAAAGTAGTAAGTTGAGTTTCTTGTAGGCATAATATGTTTGTGCATTATCCTGACGATAAGAATGATTTGTAGCATGGGTGAACGATATAGTAGTCAAGTAGTCCATCAGTTTTTCAGAATTCACTGTCAGTAATATCTTTACCCAGATAGTACTGCAATTTGTTTTTCAGTCGCGTGAGACGATGTTTCATAGTGATGTCTAATACATATTGATAATATATGGTAAGCAGATTCACTAGGTAAAGAAAATCGTCTTTATATCTATTGCCTTTGATATTTTTAATTGGCATTAGTAGTTGATCATAGTTTAATAAAACAGAAGTGGAGTTTTCATTCATGAATAATTTATACAAGTCAATGGTGAGTGCTGTCCGTTTAAGTGTTTATGCTTTTGGATTTTTATTTTATGGATGTGAAGTGAGAAATCGTTTGAATATTTGCATAAAGAGGTTCGAGGAAGGGGATAATGTTTTCTAAATACCTCTTTTCGTGGATAAACCAGGTGATTCCCTTGTGATTCCAAGCAAAGCTTGTTGGTCCTTATCTTTAGGCATTTTTTACTTAAAAACTTAGTGAAAATGTTTTCATCGTTAAGTGTAATTTTTTTTAAGTAGCAGATGGTTATAGAATTTGAGGAGTAAAAGAAATTAAGGAAAGTCTTTAAATATTTTTCTCATTTTAATTTCCATCTAATGTGATTGGCTACCAATATCGGTAGAATTCTGCTAATTTGATGTTAAAGTATCATTTGCCAGAGTTTATTTTTTAGCCTGGCCTAACATGGGCTAATTATTTGCACGTATAGTGTGCCAGATTATTTTGTTGTATGAAAATTTTGAAGGTAATGTTTTCACAATTTATTTCAATAGAATCTGCAATATTATTATGTGGGCTGAATAATACTTGCCTTCTAAAGATTTTTGGTAATCTTTCTGCCGGAGTTATAAGTCCTTAAGCCGAAAGGATTTTTCCTTGTACTTCAATAGAACCATAGTTTTCCATATTATTTAAGGTGCGTTTAATATTAAGGTACACATACATTCTTTTATTGTAAAAAAGAGAAGAAAATACAATACTAATAAACTGTTTAAGGTGATCAAGTAGTTTTGAAGACAGGCACACTTTTAGCACTGAATATAGCTTTCTATTTTCAGAGAAAATTCTGCTGGGAGGCTACAAAACCATAAGATTTACCCTTTCAAGTACAGTTCTGAGTATCAACGTACGGCATACCAACTAATTATTTTTATACTTTCACCAAAAATAGCACCACTCAGTTCTAACAAAAAAAAATACTGGGTGTTGTTTAGTATTGATAAACTCTTGATTATTTACAACAGAAAAAATCACACGAAAAACCAGTAGATACAGTTCAGGATGCGATTTTAGGTTTAACTAAGGAATGAATATTTAAACTTACAGTCTTAAATAATGTTGTTTTTCATTCCTATTTCAGAAGCCAACGAGTGAACATCAGGCTTCTACTAACAGTATTTTTAATAAAAACTTGTTAGTTTAATGTGATTGTTTATCAAGTATATATTGGTAAGTCGGTATTACTTAAATATTTTCGACAAATAAAATTAGGCCAGTCGTTTCTGGCCATACTGAATATTTTGGCATCCAAAATATTAAAATGAAATTATGGCATCATCATCACAAACAGCTCAACCTAGCTTCGCTGCAGTTACCAAAATCACACAGAAAAAATCTATAACAGCAACATCATGTCCCAGTAGAACTCAAGCCATTGTTATGAACGCTATCCCAGACGTAGTGCTTTTTGATTACATAAAGGTAATTGGCGAAATTGTTACCCCTAAAGAAATAACCTTTGCTTCACGTATTTCTAACCAGCGTATATGCATCTATCTTTCTTCCGTAACCGTAGTAGATAATCTTCTAAAAAATAATCCGACTATTTCTGTAAGAAATCAAATAATATCTATTCGCAGACTTATCACACCTGCAAAGAGGCTGCTACTTTCTAACGTGTGTCCTTCGATCCCGAATTCACTCATAGAGCAAGCACTTAAAAATGAACTTGGATTACAACTTGCTTCCCCTATCTCGCTTATCCGTTGCAGTTCACCGGAAGACGAATATGATCACATCTTCAGTTTTCGACGCTCAGTCTTTGTGATACCAGATAAAGAATACTTTGAGTTAAATACTTAAATTGTAATTTTATATGAAAATACAAATTATAGGATCTTTATTACTTCGGACAAACTAGAATGCTTTTTATGTAAGCAATCTGGACACACTGCAGACTCCTGCCCTAACCCTCAAGAAATATCTAGCAATCCCTCTCCAAATACACCTTCTAGCCAAATGCCAATTGATCCTCTTTCTAGTATATCTTCTCTTTCACCATCCTCAAAAAAAGAAAACTATTCAAATAACCTACCTACTAACATAACAAACCCAAATGAACAGTTTATAACACCATTATCTGTCCCTTCTAACTCTGGCATAGAAAGAACTCATTCCACTGACACAAGTCTTGAATCACCTTCTTTACTGGTAACCGCTAGACCACCAAACTTAAATTTTAATAACACACCAAACACAACAACCTTTGCAACTGCTAAATTATCTCCTAAAAAGAAAACAAAAACTGATGACAAGGTAAAATTAATCCATCTGCCCATTCAAGTATTGAAAAATTAATTTATTCTAATCCAGAAAAATTGTCGTTATCAGCATTACAAATAATTGTCGTCCTAGAAAATTCCTCTGATCCTCTCAAAGAAGCTCATAATTTCACCACGAATATTCATTTTCTCTTCGAAGATCTTACACAAATATACCAAACTGTATCTGATAGATCACTTAAAAATCGCATTAGAAGAATAACGAAAAAGCTAAAACGCACATTAAATCCTATAGAAGCTGACGAACTTACCAGCCTTACGTACAATAATTCATGTGACTCTTACTGCAATGATATGAATGCAATCTTTTCTAAAATTACGTTATTAGTACAAGGTATATTCTTTCTACTAACTAAATAAGTTTTTAAATTCACTATTTTACAATGGAACTGCGACGGATACTATATACGCCTTGAACACATTCAATATCATATATCAATTTACCATCCAGATTTTCTTTGTCTCCAAGAGACTAATTTTAATACAACTAATATTCCTCATCCTAAATCCTTTGAAGGATACCACTTCATTAGGACGAACTGCTTCAGAGCTAGTGGAGGTTAATCAATATTTGCGTCCAGCGAAATCTTCTCAACAATGCTACCATTAATAACGAATCTTGAGGCAATTGCCATAACTACATATTGCCCAAATAAACTTACCATCTGTTCCATATATATTCCCCCAAACCATTCTCTAAAAGAAGAAGAGCTCCTAGACCTTATATTTCAACTTCCACAGCCGTGTATACTCACAGGCGACTTCAATGCACATAACAGTATGTGGGGTTTTAAATCAAAATTTGGACAGGGAAAAGTAGTTGAAAATATTATTAACTGCACCAACTCATGTCTTCTTAACACAGGATCTAATACTCATTTTAATATTTCCTCTGGATCGTTCTCTGCTATAGATCTTAGTATTAGTGACTCTAAATCTGCACCTTTTTTAACCTGGCAAACAGCTGACGATCTCTTTGATAGCAATCATTATCCTATAATAATTTCCAACAATTGTAACGGGACTGCCTCTGCCAAAAGCTATTGGCGCCTAAATAAAGCTAAATGGCCAACGTCAATAACAGACAATATTCTTTCAGCTGCTAAGACTTACATTGGCAAAACATCTCCAAATCATAAAGCAGTTCCTTGGTGAAACTCTTCTTGTGAAGAGGCGATTTGTCTATCCAAAAAAGCTTTAAATAAGTACCAAAAAAATAGAAGCCTTGAAAATCTAATAAATTTAATCCTAGCCAACTTTGGAAAAAAATACGACAAATTTAAGGTCACAAAACTAATAATAAAATTACTCGTTTAATTTCAAATGGTATAGAGATCACTTCACATGAACTTATTCCTAACGCTTTTGCCAAACATTTCGAAGAAAAGTTCAGGAATAAAACCAATAATATTACTTTATCTCATCATGACTTATATTCACACAGAAATCGTCTGATATCATCTGAATATAGTAGATCCCTTAATTCTCCTTTCACTCTCCATGAGCTAATATCTGCCTTAGCTAATAGTAGAAATACTGCAGCTGGGCCCGATGATATTCCTTATGCATTCCTAAAGCACTTGTCTAATTTTGGTCTTAATAAACTCCTTAATTTATACAATATAATCTGGAGTTCCCATAAATTTTCATCTCAGTGGAGCAAACCTATTGTTATACCAATACTCAAGCCAAATAAGCCAACTATCTTTCCACAATTTTACAGGCCCATCTCTCTTACATGCACTATGTGTAAGCTAATGAAAAAAATGATCAACAAACGTCTTTTATGGTATTTTGAAAAATACAAGATTATTCCAAAGGAACAATCTGGCTACCAAAGACAGCGCTCCCCAAGAGATAATCTGGTAATACTCCAAACCCATATCTCCAACGCAATAAATTGCAAGCAAGATTTGATAACAACTATCTTTGATATAGAAGGCGCATTTGATACCATCTCTAGAAATGCAATTCTTGACAAACTTTTTGAATGTAACCTTACTGGCAACATATATGCATTTATTAAAAACTTTCTAATATCTAGATCGTTCAGGGTTTCTGTCAATAACTTCCTTTCTTTTTTACACATCCAACATGATGGAGTTACTCAAGGTTCAGTTTTAAGCACATCCTTATTCATTCTTTCGATTAGCAAGTTAAGTGAAAATATAGCTCCACCAATCACATGCGTATTATATGCCGATGACCTAATAATGTACTGTCATGGTAAATCTAACGCAATTACTAGTAAAATTCTACAATTAGGAGTAAATGACCTACAAAACAAAGTAGCTTTTCTAGGACTTACCCTCTCCAACTCTAAATCCAAAGTAATTAAATTTAGCAGAAGAATGAGTTCTTTTGATCCTGAAATCATTATCAACAACTTCAAATTACCGGTTGTTGATAATTGCAAAATATTAGGGCTGATATTTGATTCAAGATTAACCTGGAAACAACACATACAGGAACTTAAAAGAGTTTGCCTAAAAAGGTTAAATTTAACCAAAACAGTCTCACATTATCATTGAGGCGCGGAAGAAACCACGTTACTGAAAGTTTACAGAAAACTTATCCGCTCCAAGCTAGACTATGGATGTTTTGTCTATATGTCTGGTACTAAATCAATCTTAAATTTACTAAATACAGTACACAACACAGCTATTCGTCTATGTCTTGGAGCATTCCGTTCTAGTTCGGCAGAAAGTCTTTACTGTGAATTGTACATGTAATTTAATTATAAATCCTATTCCTAGCCTTCTACAACCGATACTAAAAGATACAAATTTGTCTGAAACCAGAACTCTACCATTCTGCAATAATCCCTATTGGACCAACATACTCCCACATCATGATATGTTCCTCACCAAGTTTAACAAAGAAAATACCAGTATTAGTACATTAAGAATTCTCTTTCTAGAACTTATAAGCAAAAATAAATATAACATAGTTCTTTACACTGACGCTTAAGACTGAAAGTGTTGTTGGATATTCTGTAACCACTGTACAACAGCCTATCAAACTATCTAAAATTTCTCCTTGGTGTAGCATCCACCATGGTGAACTACTAGCTATCTCACATGCTTTCAAATATGCCCAACAATATCCAAATACACACATAGCCATATGCTCTGATTCATTTTCCTCTATACACTCCATTAATGCTATATCCACCAACCATCCTATCGTCTAAGATATTCATGACAGACATCAGCTTTTTATAAACCAAAATACAACTATCACTCTGATATGGGTACCATCCCATGTTGGTATTAGTGGTAACTAAAAAGCTAATTGCCTTGCCAAAAACGCCGCATCATCCACGGACACCATTATGAATATACAAATTTGCAACGATCTCAAAGCTAGACTGAAGAAACTGAATCTATCCACCTGGCAGATTCACTTCAATGATGTTACTTCACCGCTGCATGAAATTAAACCCCCACTGAACCCTCTTACCTATCCCAGTTTATCTCGAAAAATATGGCAATCATACAGATATTGCGTATAGAATATACCCGTCTAACTCATGGCTACCTGATGACATCATCTCCACAACCAACATGTCAGCACTGCAATACGACTCTCCGAATCAGGCATATACTTATTGAATGCCCTTTTTATGCCAAAATACGTCAACAGCTCGATAACAGTACTAATTTCAAAGAGGTCCTAAACAGCACAGACCAAATCAACAAGGTTATCAAATTCCTCGAGAACAGTCAACTCTCTTTATGTTAAATGTTTTTGTAAACTACTACTTTATGTTAAACTTAATGTAAACTACATTATTTTGTAATTAATATGATATTACCATGTAAATCGTAACTCGTGCTAATGTCCATAGATGTCACATGCACGTTAATTTAAATAAAAAAAAATAATGTTGGTCCACTCGAATTAAATACTTTAAATATTCTTTGCTATATACAAAAATATCAAGAACCAAGACAAGTACTGTTTACTGTTTACAAAATAATAAATTAATTGCCTCCCAAATAGAACTAGAGCTGTTTATACTTAAAGTAATACTTTTGTAATTACTTATGGCTGATTGTTGACGGTATGTCTTATTAATTATTAAACTTAGAAAAAAGTTATTGTTTAAAGAAGGTGAATTTGAATTTATATTATATTTTTTAGGGAGCACGACCAAAACTTTGTCAAAAACATTTAAATATTTATCTTTAAGTGCTGGAAAATAGCTACCAGTAGATTTTTTATTCCTTCTTTAGTCCTGAAAACTGTTGCATACAGTATGTTTCTTATAACTACCCGTTTGAAAAAAATTGAAGAGTAACTCACGTACTGAGATCGTTGACTTAGGTCCAAATATTGTCACATCAAGCAACAATTATCACAACCAATAAATTATTAGAGAAGAATTAAAAATATTGAATACCCGAAAGCAGACATGAAACAACTGAAAATTGCAAAATAGAAAAAAAATAACAGAAAAAAAAAACGAATGAATAAAAGTATTAAATTTTTATACTTGATGGCTTTAATAATGTTTTCTAATACACTTTAATTTTCGTAAATTTTTAGTGTTCACAATGAATTTGTCTGCTTTTTGTGCTTTTGGTTTTATTCCTCTTAAGTAATTATTAGCTGGTTTAGAATAATTAGGTTTAGTATGGTTATTCGTTCTTATTTTTATTGGTCATTATTTTTCAGATTTCTTTAGATATATTTTTTTCACCTTAAGGATGATAATTGCTTATATTTTTTATGATAAGGTTTTAAAGTTAATTTCTTAAATAATCTCTTTTGCATTTGTTTTTTTTTATTGATAACAACATCAAACGCTTTGAGTTATTAGCTGCACTATAGTTATACAAAGTAGTTTATTACATAGATACTTAAAACTAAAACAGTATTTTTGATTAATTAATTGGTTTAGAATAAGGTTAGAATGTCATATTTTACAATTTGTAATTAGGTTTTACAAAACATTAATAGTTACAGTTTGTTTAAAACATTAATATCTTTCAGGTAGTTAAATATATTTGTAAAATTACAATGTGCTCCTTTTTACTGCTTTTATATTGTTAGGTACCTAGTGAGTGTTTCTTTCTTTCACTGATATATTTAGGACACTCTATATGTACTACATTATTGTCGCAGTTACATAAGTCACAAATAGGGTGATTTGATTTGGAGATTAGGTAACTGTGAGTTAGTCTGCTATGACCTATACGTAAACGGGTTAGCAACAAACATCTGGCGATTTAAATTTATCTCGCACCAAGATTCGGTTGAATGGTTTACAGTGTGTAGAGTCGAATGCGAAAGATTCCATTCGTTTTTCCATTCATTTGTCACTTTTTCTTTAAGGAACGATTTGTAATCGGAAACAGACACTAAGTTCACTAACACTTAAGAGGCACTGTGTATTGCTTTCCTTGCATGAAAATCTGTTTGCTCGTTTCCTTGAAGTCCAATCTGTGATGGAACCCATATAAAGCGTGCTTGCTGCCTCGCGTTGTTTAGCGGATGTAATTGTTCTTTTATTAAACTAACTATGAGATTACTTGTATATAACTGTTCTATCGTATGTAATGCACTGAGAGAGTCGGTAATTATGACAGTATATAAATGAGGGCTTACAGAATTGAGTATAGTTCACCAGAGTAAATACTGCAACTGGAAGAAAATTTAAACATTGTATTACAATGTTCGGAGTTATATCTGCTGATCTCACACAATCAATAGTTTTGGATGAATCTGTATAGATATGACAATGTGTTCAATCACAAATTAACCCCTTAATTTGTAATCTCACATTATTCTTAACTTGTGATTATAGTTTCACCGTGTATAAGTGACATTGTAAAACCATATCGTATAATATTTTAATAATTAGTTCATTAACATACAATTAAATAAATTGCCTAATAATATATTTTCTAATTGAACTTCCTAAGTGTCGCAATTAAGGCGTAGATTAAATTGTAGTGTAAGCAAAGTTTGTTGGTATGGTATGATAGGAAGCATTAATCTCTGTGCTTAGGTATGAAATATTTGTGAGATTATAAATTGGGGATTTGAGTTCATTTGAGTACAGTCAATCATAAGTAGTTACCTAACGAACATCATATTGTGTAATTACCAGTAGCTGTCAATAAATCAACACTTTTTCAACTTTTATTATACCTATCATCGTTGATCGACAAGAAGCGGACAAAGGGGCATTTACAAACCGATTCGAACCTCAACTCTACGTTCGAAACTTTCCACAATGATCTGGGAAAGAAGCAAGGATGTTGTAAAATGGTTGAATAATTGTTGCATGCGGGGTCTCGAGCTTATTGTATTTAGACAAAGAGAGAGATATATCTTCTGATTCTCTCGTAAAAGGGGAGTTCGTGATTTTTTTATTTATATAATTTTCTTTAAAACGTTCAGCGATAATATGATGGAAAGTGGGATGCGATTTTATCGCACGTATGAATGAAAATTAGTAAATTAAACAAAAAAAAACAAAATTCGTTTAATTTATTAATATTTGTATTTTGAGAACAATTACCGAAGGGGAAATTGAAACGGCAATAAACGTACTTTAACCTTTAATTGTGGCTTATTCCCATTTAAATAGTAAATACTTTAAAATGCCCCAAAAAACTAGCTTCAGAACAAATAAAGCATGAGGGTTTATCTAAACTTAAAAATATGCGATACGAAGTTTGTTCATACGTAATTAAGAAAGAAGAAGGTAGGTCTATATCTATAAGTGGTGGAGTATATATTTGCCTTCTAAAACTAAAGACGTGTTGAAATTCTGGGAGCTGACCTATTCTAAGGAAGGTTTAAGAGGATATTAATTTAAGACCCATTTTAATTAACCCATTTTCTATTAGAGTGTGTGGAATAGAAGGGCAAACATTAGATAGACAGTTTTTCGTTCGGAGTTATTAATCTTCATGCTTTTAGATTTTCGCTTTTTATTGTTATTTCTGCTAGATTGGACATAAAATTTTTAACCAAGGTTTCGCTGGAGAGATAGTTACATATTCTGTTATTTGAAAGTCCTGATGAAAATAAAATATTTCGTGGATGAACAACTTCACCAAAAGCTATTAAGTACTCTTCTATTTTAGTATCAGGTAGCGCATTAAATAAAATTACTTGATTTTTAGAAGGAAACTGAATTGAAGTATTATTAAGCATAGAAGAGTATGATGTGTTGTTTTGAGATTGTTGATCGTCAGTCATGCCTGTAGACAGATTTTTAAGGTCCGATCTGATATCATTTGCTAAACTCATTAGTACTTAATTAAACCAGTTATAGAATTAGAAATGACTCTGATAACAGGCCTTTCAGTCTCCACTTAACCTTACAAACGGTATGCTTTAAAATGTTTTTGATATATAATATAAGAATAACTCACTGTTGTATTCCGTAACGTAGCTGAACTGTATACGATCACTTATTGCTTTTGTTTAAGTTTATTTTGATATAGATTGTATTAAAAAAGACAATTTTTCGGAACTAAAATGTAAACACAATTTATATTCCTATGTTTTGGACAGGTCCCTTGTATTTGTTTATTTCAGCATTTTATAAGAAATTTAACTTATATATCTTTATCGTTTTTACGTTATAGTTTTGCATTCTGTATCTCCTAATCACATAATATTTGATATTAAATACCCATATTATGGTATAAACTACTGTATTTACCCTAAAGGGCGTTGTTTTTAAATTATATATACATATATATATATATATATATATATATATATATATATATATATATATATATATATATATATATATATATATATATATATATAATATATTTGAGTTTTCCAAAACTATATTTTTAAAAACACAAAATAGTAACAATAGGTTTTACTACGATAAAAGCAGAATCTAAACTAACTAAGAATATGATTTTTATACAGAAAGAAATATAATATTAAAAGTATAACATTCGGAACATATGTTTTCTTAATCAGCGTTCTTCAGTTCACTGGACTTGGGTCATTATCTCATTAAAGCTTAGTTCGTAATTTATGGGTCGATAACTCCTCCTCTCCTAGAACGAAGCCTGTTGTGGAAGTTCGATTGTTGGCCCTTCTTCTTCCTTCTTTGTAGAATTGTTTTTCTTTGTTTTCGCTATTTTCTTTTTAAATAGAACAATAATTGTTATAATTATTCCAATGTACAATAGAGTTGTCCAAATACTTGGAATGTGATACACAGGCGTAGTTTGTAATATGGGTCTTAATTCATGATTTGGAATATCTTTAAGTTTTAATGAATTTAGCGTTATTTCCATTGGTGCTATTTTAAGAATGTCGAGATTTTTAATTGTGGTATGTTTATCATCATTAGTTGTCCTTATGTGACATCTTGAAAGGTTAACTCTTTATTCTGGAATATAATTTTACATGGTGTGCTCTATGAGATAAATTCCGTTTAGGATTTTTATTTGCGTCTCTTCTGCACATTTAATGAGTATTTTTTCTTCTTTAGGAAAGACAGCTAAATATTGGTTAATTTCTGGGATAATTTCGATATGGTTTAATGGAATTTTCGCTTTTAAGTATTGGCAGTGTGTGATGCCATGAAATAGAATTTCATCTTCACATGAGTGCTCGTGGTTGATTTGGAGATAACCAGGACATTGAAAGATCTTACCATAAGTACAAATGTCATTTAGAGGAATTGTTATTTTTTCGTTTTTTAATAAATATCTTGAGTTTGGTAACATGATAACAAATTCTGACTTACTTTTAGTTGGGATTGGTAATAATTTATAAAAGTCGAAATTAGATTCATAATTAATAGGAATTGAAAGAAAATATTGTATTTGGTTCTTTTCTATTTTACATGTTATTTGTAAAATAGCTTCGAAATCTAAAATGTTTTCATATTTTACTTCAAAGGGTAGTTGTGTTTTATAATGTGATGAAATTTTTTGGAGTTCGTTATATAATTCACTGGACTTAATAATGCTAGGATGTAATGTTTTTAGTTTACAAAATGTAATAGAATTTTGGACATTTTCCATTGTATTGAGTATTAGGTTGTATGTTATTATAATTTCGTTAAACATGTCTTTTAAATAGTTGACGTTTTCAAGATTTGTTTGGAAGTCTACCATATTTTTTATTGCCAAAATTTTTGATTTTAAATTAATTTCATTTTCTTGTATGTTTTGAATTGTTTCATTAAAATTATTGATAATTTCGTGACTTAGCGAATACTGGTTATTGATTTGGCTTTGCAAGTTTGCTTCATTCGTCTTTAAGTGTTCTAGTATTGAGTTAATTTTTTCGCCATCTTCAGCATCTAGATTTCCTGTTTCAGCTTTAATAATTGAACCGAACCCATTGATTATACCTCTTTTATTTCTTTGCAATTTTGTATGTATGTTTATTGTTCCTCAATGTTATTTTTGACGTACTGTGCTAGATTAACATAATTTTTTGTTTCGTTATTGAAAAATTTACAATTAGAAAGATTATTTTTCAGGTGATCATACTGTATATTTAAGCTATTATATTCTTCTAAAAGCGGATTTAAATTGTAGTAATGGACAAATGTGTGGCTAGATTTTTGAAGTTTTGCAGGTCCCAATTTGATTGGTAGTATGCCTAGATTATGGGTAACATCTTTTATTTGGATTGCTGCGCATCCGGTTGCGAGGAACCTGAAAATTTGTAAGGTTTTCTTTTAGGTCGTTTGACGTTAGAAAAGTGGATATTTTCGGCAGTATTTTTATGCCGAGTAACTATTTTCGCGGTTTTCCTTTTTTTATTAATTTTGCTTATTTCTTCAGCATTGTATTTATTTTTTGTTTTACCTTGGAATTGTCTGTTACGCACAAATATTTTAGTGGGGATTGTTTCAGGCAATTCTTCTCGTTTTTCGTTAGCTTTTGAGATTACTTTTTCTTTTACGTTTTGTGAAGATTTATTGATATTAGAATAAAGTATTTTCAGCTTTTCTTTATGGTTTGAAATATAATTATTTAAAACTTGTTGCTCGATATTGATATCAAAAGGAGAATTATTATCTATATGTCCCGTAATCAGCTCGTATGGTTTCATTTTTGTTACTGAATGGATGCTATTATTATAGGCTAGTAAGGCATAATTTATTTTATGTTCAATATGGCCATTTTTATATTCTTTTTGATTATTTAGTAGTCTAACGTGTTCAATGATCGTAGAATGAAATCTCTCGGCAATTCCATTAGACTCTTGATGTTGAGAGCTTATAAAATGTACTTTTATCTTGTGTGACTCTAACAGTTCTTTGACAACTGAATTTTTTAATTCAGTTCCATTATCAGATATTATTTGTTCTGGTATGCAGTGATGAGTAAAATATCGGATTAATGCATTCGCTACTTCAATGCCTTGAGCTGAATTTATTTTGTATAGTTGACCATATTTAGAAAAAGAATCTATTATAGTTAAAAATTTTGTATTTTCCAACGTAATTGAATCTAGGTGTACAATTTGGAAGGGTTTAGTTGCAGTAGGTGTTATATTGAACATGGGTTTGACAGGTTTCCTGTCGTACTTTGTTAATTGGCAAATTTCACAATCATTTATGAAGGTTTGGATAGATGCTCTTTGATTCGGCCAATAATATAAGGACTTTATTCTACTTTCTGTTTCATCTAATCCTCTATGGTTTTGTTTTCCTTCGTGATAATTTTTTATTATTTCCTCAATTTCATTTGGTGGGATATCAATTAGCTTCTTGGTGCATTTAATAAGAGATAATTGCGAAGATTTGAAATATTTTTGTATGACGTTACTAAATATTTCATATATAGGATCTTCGAAGTACAAATGATATTTAACTTTAGGTACTATATATTCTTTTACAAATTTAACTATGTCGCGTTCAGTGTCATTTTTTGAAAATTGTACAAGAATTCTTTGTTTTTTATCATAAAGTTTTATAATAGATGGTGCTGCTGGTTCGTAATTAACTTGAGAAATGATAATTTGATTCATTCCAGTGTTTACCGAGCTTTCTGATATAGGTATACCTGTAATAGGATTTTCTTTGTTTGTATGGATTGTAACACCGTCGCTATCATGGGAATCTTCATCATTGGCATCTTGATCATTTATTATTTCATCGGGTTCAACAATCAAAGACTCTGAATCTACATTATTTGGGGTTCCTAATAATGTTTCATCAAAATTTTCTATATAGTCGAAGAAATTTGGAGGTGTTTCGGGTTCTATGTCTTGAGTTTCATTTGCATTTAATCGTATTCTTGATAGACAATCACTATTTGTGTTTAGAGCACCTTTGTTATAAACAATCTCATAGTCATATTCTTCGAGTTTTAGTCTCCAGCGAACTAATTTTGAGCTAGGATCTTTTAACGAAAATAGCCATTGAAGAGGCTTGTGATCTGTCACGAGAGTCACACGACGACGAAAAATGTATGGGCGGAAATATTTAATAGTCCAAACTATAGCGAGAAGTTCCTTTTCGATCGTAGAGTAGTTTATTTCTGAATCATTCAATGTTCTACTCGCATAAGCAATTGGTAGATCAGAACCTATTTTTCCTTGACTTAAAACTGCACCTATTGCAAAGTTACTTGCATCTGTTGTCAGATTAAATGGTTTCGTAAAGTCAGGGTACTGTAAAATAGGTTCATTTGTAAGAAGATCTTTACAAATATTAAAGCATTCAACATAATCTGCGTCTTTAATGTTTATTTCGTTATTCTTTTTCAGTCGCATTGTTAAAGGTTTTGTAATTTTTGAAAAATCTTTAATAAATTTTCGATAATATCCCAATAGTCCTAGGAATCCTTTTAATTGTTTCGTTGTAGCAGGTATTGGGAAGTATTTTATAGCCTTTGTTTTTTCTGGGTTTGGCTTTACTCCGTCTGGAGTGACAATATGACCTAAGTAGGCCACTTTTTTTTTAAAAATTCAGATTTGTCCAACTGTATCTTAAAGTTGGATTCACATAGTCTCTGGAATACTTCTTTTAAATTTATGAGATGTTCTTGGAGGCTAGTACGAAATATTATGATATCATCTAGGTAGACAAGGCATTTTTCATTTTGTATGCCTCTCAATATGTTATCCATTACCCTCTGGAATGTAGCTGGGGCATTTCTAAGGCCAAATGGCATTCTTAAAAATTCATAATGCCCGTTTTCGGTGTTGAAAGCGGTTTTTGGGATGTCTTCTTCTGCCATTTCTATCTGGTGAAACCCAGATGCTAAGTCTAGCGTGGTAAAGTACTGACAACGCCCTAATTTGTCCAAGAGATCAGTAATATTTGAAAGTGGATATCTATCTCCTAAAGTGATAGCATTTAAACGTCGGTAGTCAACTACAACGCGAAATTTAGGTTTGTTGGAGGCATCGAGTTTTTTAGGAACCACCCAAATCGGTGAGGACCATGGAGAATTAGACGGTCTGATGATATTTTGGTCTAACATGCCTTGAATTTGATTTTGGACTTCTTTACGATATATTTCCGGATATCTGTATGATTTAGAATATATTGGAATCTCGTTAGAAGTTTTTATATTATGTTTTATTTTATTAGTGAAAGACAATTGGTTGCCCTCAATATGAAAAATGTCCGAATATTCTCTTATTAGTTTTAAAATGGAATTCCGCTCTTCGGTATTCATATGTTCGGTACGAATTTTCGAAATATCAAATTTAAATTTTTCGGTATATATAGAATTAAGATTGGGATGATTTATTTGTTCGTATTCATCGAACTTTTCAACTTCTATTGGTGAACTTAAATCAACTTTAAAATGGGACTCTGATGAGTTCGTAATAGTGCATAGGGCTTCATTATTAACAACTCTTGTAATACATTGGGGAATTTCTAATTTTCCTAATTTTGTATAAGGTACAATTACGTCACCATTTTCTATATTTTTTATGTTTAACCTAATTACATGTTCGGAACGTGGAGACACTACTATACAATTCGTGCTGCCAGCAACCGGTCTATAATAGAAAATTTTAATTGAGCAAGTAGGTGTTTTTAGTAAATTATTTACTAAATCAATATTTGCTTGTAATAATTTTAAATTATCTAATCCTAATAAGCAATCGAAATAATCGTGAAACTTAAGTATATGATAATTTAATTTTAGCGGCTTTTTATGCCTAAATATAGACGAAGAAGGAATTACGGTACAGAAATTTTCCTTGGTTGTTCCAAGAGCAGTAGAAATTTGAAATGGTTTTTTGTATATTAAATTTTTAAAATATTTGTCACCTATTTTTGGTGTAATAAAAGATTTAGTGCTCCCGGTATCTATTAAAACTTTTAAATTATGTTCAGGGAAAATTGTGTACGGCAATTCGCATTCTTTGTTAGTTAAGTTTAATAATTCTACATGCTGTGGTTTTCTTCCGATGCTAGCTCCTCTAAAAAATGGTCTTGGGATGAACTTTCAGGACAATCTATATTATCTATATTATAAAGTTCTTCCGCGATAATATTTTTATTTTGGCTTGCAAAATTATTGGGGTTACGGAAATGAGTCCTATTTTGGAAGTTTTGCGTTGGTCTGTAGGTATTATTAGTTGTTGTACTCATTGGAGTAGGGTTTGGGAATTTTCTATTCGGATTTGGCTTGAAAGCATCATTGTTTCCATTAAAATTTAAATTTTTGCTTGTACTAGGATTATTTTGGAAAGAAGATTGTCTCATATATTGAGAATTCGGAGGATGTATAGGGTTTTTCTGTGTTGAAAATTGATTCCTTTGTGTGTATTGAATTTGAAGTTGATGTATAATTTGTTGGTTTTGTCGGAAATTGGATTTTGGCCTGGATGAATAATTATTATTTTGATAAAATTTGGGATTTTTACTGTGAGAAGAATTATTTTGTTCGAGATATATTTGAAAATCGTTTGTCAGAATGCCTAATGCAGAATTTAAATCTGGAGGATTCTTTGTACGCATTAGGGTTCCAAGAGGTTCTTTTAACCCACGTAACAGTACTCTTAATGCTAAATTTCGGAAAAAGCTACCGAGAATATTAATCTCAACCATATGTTCAGTTTTTGTAGACAAAACAGATATTTGATGATTTAATAGGTGTTGAATTCGGTTATAAAAATCGAATGGGGATTCATTGCCTTGTTTTAAATCTGAAATTTTATGCTTAAAGTATAAATATCTCTTTTATCTGAATAGGAATTTATCAAAGCATCTTTTAAATCCTGCCAAGTTCTAAGAATACAAGAAGAAATATTAATTAGGGCTTCGCCTTTTATTTTTGCTATTATACTTGACATCAAATATTCATTTTGAAAATCATTTACATCCGCAGCATTATAAAATTTATTTACAAGTTTTTCGCAAATTTCTAAAAATCTAGGAAGTAATGTATGATTTCCATCAAAATCTGGAATCATATCTAAGTATTCTTTCTTTAATTGTGGAACTGCCATTTTAAATTTATTATTTAATTTTAATATTTCTGAAATTATTTTATTATTACTATTAAAATGTAAATTAGTTAAAATTGAGTCAGAATCTGTATCTGAGTTACTACTCTCCGAATAATCAGTATCTAGTGTTAAATTAGGCTCTCTATATGACATTAATTCACTTACAGTAATGTAGCGATCTTGTCCATGAAATACCTTGCTTTGGAACTGGATCTAGAGACACTCACAATATTCACTTGAAAGTCCCTCCGATATAGAAGTACGAATCTTCTCGTCAGGTTACTCAATTCGCCCAACTGGAATTCACTTCGCGAATATGGTTCAAATGGTCAAAAAATCGTAGAAACGAACCGAGAGTTATATTCATTAACGCCCGTTTGACCATCCAATCTGACTGCGCCAAATATATTTGAGTTTTCCAAAACTATATTTTTAAAAAATATTTATTTAACACAAAATAGTAACAATAGGTTTTACTACGATAAAAGCAGAATCTAAACTAACTAACAATATGATTTTTATACAGAAAGAAATATAATATTAAAAGTATAACATTCGGAACATATGTTTTCTTAATCAGCGTTCTTCAGTTCACTGGACTTGGGTCATTATCTCATTAAAGCTTAGTTCGTAATTTATGGGTCGATAACTTATATATATATATATATATATATATATATATATATATATATATATATATATATATATATATATATATTGTTATGGATCAGTTTATCGATCAGAAATAGAATAAAGAGTTTTTTTTATTATTTTAATATACCGCGGGCATATAAGTTAAAATACAACCCTGTACTTATTTGTAATAGTTAGATTAAGAGAAGACATTGTTTCCGTGACGGAACAATTTTTCCTTGAAAGACTGAGTGACTAGTGAAAGGACAATGGAACCCGTATAATTATATATTTAAGGAATAAACTTTGTAATTGTATTTTGCGGTGGACATTTTTCGAAAGTAAATAAGAATTAGATTTAGATATGAGATAACAAGAATTTGGAAGCTTATTTCTGTTGAAAAAGGTAAAATTGTTAATGGTTTCTGAAAAGTAATTTGAGTGAAAGTAGTTTATTTGTTTTAAATATTATGTTGGAAATTTTCTAAATCGGAAATAAGTGGGAAAGATGAATGCTTATGATTGGTTTAAAAAGGAATGATGGGGAATGAGAGAGTTGAGAAGGTTTGTCTGGGGAGATTGAAAAGATTATTATGTTACTGGCAGACCAGAAGAGAAGACGTGTTTTTCGTGTAGTCAATCTGAGTACCAGTGTTTTCGTTTGTTAGTGAAAAAGGTGGAAGCTGAGAGCAGATCAAAATCGAGAAGATTAATACCTCTTTTGAGTCTGCATAGTCCACGAGATATAATTGAGAAAGAAAGGAGAATTTGTGAATAAAGAGTACCGGTCAAAAGAGGCTTGGGCTTGTGTTTTCGGAGGAGTAGTTTGCTGGTATGCGGTTTGGATCGATGCTGAGGACGGGAAAGATTTGATGGTAGCCGGACATAATCAATCAAGGAAGGAACTGTTTGGACAAATATGAAAATGAGGTAAAAGTCTGTTTAGAAAAAGTCAGAGAAGAAACAGAGAGAAAACTAGAGATGCAGAAAGAAGAAATAGAAACTAAAATGAAAGATATTAAGACTGTACAGAAAAAGGAATTAGAACAGTTAGAAACAAAATTTGAAATGGCGTTACAAGAAGACAAGAAAGAAATAGAAAAACAAATTAAGGATATCAGAAAACAACGAGAGACGGGAGACAGGAGAGAAGTACTCATCCAAAGTCCGGGTGACATAAAAATACAGTTTGGCGGGGACGTAAAAAAATTACACCCAGTAATTTTCATTAACAATTTAAAAAAGAAAGTACGACATATCGGTAATTTCGAAACAGCAAAGGAAACGATAAGGAACCATCTTAAAGATGAGGCAAGTTTATGGTTTGACAGCAAAGAAGAAGAATTGCAAAATTGGCAAACATTTGAACAAAAATTTCTGAATTATTTCTGGGGGAAAATACAACAGATAGAGATAAACAAGAAATTACAAAATGGGAGATACCAGGATAGTATAGGTATATTAGAAAAAACATATGCCCTACAACTATACAACAAGGCAAGACACTTACATTACAACTATTCGTCCGAACAGCTAGTGGAACTAATAGCCAGACATTTTGAAGATACCTTAGAAGATCACATAACTCTACAAAACTACAAAGATATTGACAGTTTATGTCAATTCTTACAAATACGAGAAGCAAAATTAAGAGAAAGAAAAATGAGAAAACGCAAGAAAATTATAGACAACGAGAAAATCAAGACTATAGAGATAGAGGACAAAACTTTAGGAGAGAGTACACAAGAAGAGAATTTGTCCCGAGGAGGGAAAACGAAAGTAGAGACAAAGGAAGAGTAAACTATGAACAAAGAAATCGGTAATGGAACGAAAACAGATATCGAGAGAACCAGAATAGAAACAATACTCGCACATATCGGGAAAACCGAAATAATAATAGAACGAATGAACCGGAAAATCGCGGAAACCGATACGGGTCCGAGAGACCAAGAGAAAATAGAAGAGCGGTCAATAACACACATATAGAGGAATATGAGGATGAGAGACAAAGCGACAGAAGTAGAAGCGAACAAGAACAGCAAGCGTCTTTTCACGAAGGCGCTCACTAAAGACAAAGAAACAAACAGGAATTTTTTGTCACCCGAAGGAATTTATTAAATTGGCAGAAAATAAGGACAAAATAAGTGGAACAAATCTGAAATTTGTAGATGGATTTATCAACGAGACACCGATTAAAATTATGATTGATACTGGATCGGAAATTACACTGATCAACAGAAAACTAATAGAGGAAGTTAATTTAACGAATTTGATTTACAAAATTCCCAAGGTAAATTTAGTGGGCGCAAATAAACGGACTTTGGCAACGATAAATGAAGGAATGCGAATAAAAGTACGATTGGATAAGAAAATTTATGCACTACAATGTGTTGTGATGCCAAACATGTCGCATGATATGATCGTAGGAGTGGATGAATTGGCAGAAAAACATGTGGTGATAGATTTTAAAAATAACACGATGAAAATCACAGAGGAAAAAGAAGAAGAACATGACAGTAAGGAAATGGAAAAGGAAAATGAGAAACGGAAAAATGATTTAGACAAAGAACAAACGGTGGAAATGAATTTGGCAATGAAGCAAGGACAGAGAAGAAAGAGGAGATTGGCAAAAGAAAGTGAAAAGTGGGTTTTCTCAAAAGAAGAGATGAGCCCAGAAGAAGAAAAAGAAGAAAGATTAACAAAAGAAGACGAAAAAGGTACAATTGAAACAGTGGTATTTGAAGAAGTCTGCGAAATGGAGGAGGCAGAATACAAAATAAATGTGTGTAAAGAAATTGAGGAAACAGAAAGAAAATTGATATGTGGAGAAGAAAAGGAAAAGGAATTGCGTGTAATATTGAGAAAGTATGAAGATTTAATAAATGAAGAAAACAGAGTAGCCAAAAAGTATGAACATTCATTTGAGGTTAAAGACTTAGGAAATTTTCGATCGAAAACTTATCCGATCCCATATAAATACCGACAGGAGGTAAAAGGAGAAATTAACAAAATGTTAGAAGATCAAATCATAGAGAGATGTGACTCGCCGTACATCAACCCAATCGTGATTGTGAAAAAAAAGCAGTGGAGAATTGAGGCTCTGTTTGGATGCCCGGAATATAAATCAACACACGGTATCTCAATATGAATCACCTCTCAACATCGAAGCTATTTTTGGGAGAATTACGGGAACACACATGTTTTCTAAAATTGATTTGAAACATAGTTTTTGGTTAATACCGTTAGCAGAAAGATGTAGAAATTACACCGCTTTCTCAATCGATGGTATTGTATACCGATTTAAAGTAGTACCTTTTGGATTACAAAGTGCGTGTGCAGCATTGGTAAGAGCTCTCCATACAATATTAAATAAATATGAAGATTTCATAGTGCACTACATCGACGACTTACTCATTTTTTCACCAGATACATCAACTCATTTGGAACACATAAATATTATTTTGGGAGAATTGGACAAGGCCGGATTAAAACTGAATATTGAAAAAAAATTTTCAATTTTTCAAAAAAACAATTTTTTCAAAAAGAAGTGATATATTTGGGATTTAAATTGGATACACAAACAGTTAGTTTAGCCGAGGGCCGGGTAAAACTCATCGATGAATACACAAGACCAACGAATTTAAAAACATTGAGAGGTTTTCTCGGGACGATCAACTATTTTAAAAAACTAATTTCTGATTTAAGCCAGAAGGAAATTCCTCTGATCAAATTATTGAAGAAGGGTGTTAAATGGAATTGGAAAGAAGAACAAGAGAAAGCTTTTCAAATTTTAAAAGAGGAATTCTCGAAAGGAACGAAAATATATCATCCCATGTACAATTTGCCTTTCATACTACGAACTGATGCATCCATACAAAAATTTGCGGGAGTTTTGTCGCAAATACAAAACAATCAAGAAGTGACGATTTGTTTTATTTCCCGGGTGACAAAAACACACGAAAGAAAATACAGTGTGACTGAACTAGAGTTTGCTAGCGCGTACTTTTCTGTGTAAATAAATTAAGATTTTATCTGTTGGGAGCAAAATTCACAATCGAAACTGATCATGCAGCTTTGTTACATACAATGAAAAATCGTCTGGTTAACAATCGTATACATAGAGGCATTTTGTTACTACAGGAGTATGACTTTGAGTTTCGATATATAAAAGGAAAAGACAACATTATAGCCGATGCTCTCACAAGGGATGAAGACTCGGGGAAAAAGGAAGTAATTGCTTGTCATGTAGGACTGAACATTTTGACACAAGAGGAAGGTGTATTTTCGTTAAACGAAATTAGAACAAATCAAGAAGACCTGGAAGAAAGAGAAAAAAGAAGAGCGGAGAGGAAAAACGGTATATTTTTCAAACGAATTGATGGAAAGGAACTATACGTGATAACACAGACATTGGCAGAAAGGATCATACAGAAATTACACGAGGACAATGGACATATCGGCAGCAGGAAGGTTTGGCTGGTTTTGCGCGAAAACTATATATGCCGAAAAGATTACCGGATTGCAAAAGAAGTTACCCAAAGATGTGAAACATGTCAAAAATATAAAAGCAGAAATTTCCGAAATGAAAATGTGGCTAAAAATATTGTATCCCACCAAAAATTAGACATTGTAGCAATAGATATGTTAAGTGATCTGATAATGACCACGCAGAGGAACAAACATATTTTGGTGATGGTAGATATTTTTTCGAAATATGTAAAGCTATACACATGCCGTACGACAAAGGGGGAAGAAATTATGAGAAAGATAGTCAATTTTATAGCCACCGTAGGAACACCAAGGAAAATTCTTTTAGACAATGCTACGTATTTCCGGAGTGACCGATTCAAGAGACAGTTGCAAGACAGGGGAACAGGGACAAATTTTGTCAGTATCCGACATCCTAAAAGTAATCCGTCAGAACGTTTTATACAAGAGACTACAAAATTCCTCCGCATTGCTGCCATTGGACAACATCGACGATGGAATAGGAAAGTGGCAGAAATCGAAAACTACTTGAACACCACTCCAAGTACGGTGACAAAAGAGACGCCGGAATATGTCATGAAGGGTATTATGCCAGTACGGCCATGGGAAGAACCGGAGTATCAAATAGTATTAGAAACTGTTCGAAGGAGGCTGCAGCGCAGTAATGAAAAATATCTCCAAAGGCAAATCCAGAATAGAAAACGAAGACCAGTGACTTTCCAGAAGGGAGAAAAGGTGCTTGTAAGGGCGTTACGAGTATCAAATCTCACGGGGGACGTGTGTGCAAAGCTAATGCCTATTTTCGAGGGTCCATACATCATACAAAATGAAAATGGAATAAACAGCTATGTTCTTAGACATGTAGAATCAGAAAAGATACGAGGAGTTTACAATATCCAGGATGTGTACAAATACCATGAATAAAAATAAGAGTATAAATTTTAAGATGGAGTAATAAAAATTTAGGATAGGATAAAATGACTACAAAAGAAAAATTTTGTGTTGAGAGAAAATAATATTTTTTTTGGTTACACTTAAAAAAAAGAAAATTTGTATCTCAAAACAAGGCGGGGATTTGTTATGGATCAGTTTATCGATCAGAAATAGAATAAAGAGTTTTTTTTATTATTTTAATATACCGCGGGCATATAAGTTAAAATACAACCCTGTACTTATTTGTAATAGTTAGAATAAGAGAAGACATTGTTTCCGTGACGGAACAGTTTTTCCTTGAAAGACTGAGTGAATAGTGAAAGGACAATGGAACCTGTATAATTATATATTTAAGGAATAAACTTTGTAATTGTATTTTGCGGTGGACATTTTTCGAAAGTAAATAAGAATTAGATTTAGATATGAGATAGCAAGAATTTGGAAGCTTATTTCTGTTGAAAAAGGCAAAATTGTTAATGGTTTCTGAAAAGTAATTTGAGTGAAAGTAGTTTATTTGTTTTAAATATAATATTTAAAGCTGGAAAGCTAGGTGGAAGCTGAGAGCAGATCAAAATCGAGAAGATTAATACCTCTTTTGAGTCTGCATAGTCCACGAGATATAATTGAGAAAGAAAGGAGAATTTGTGAATAAAGAGTACCGGTCAAAAGAGGCTTGGGCTTGTGTTTTCGGAGGAGTAGTTTGCTGGTATGCGGTTTGGATCGATGCTGAGAACGGGAAAGATTTGATGGTAGCCGGACATAATCAATCAAGGAAGGGACTGTGGTTTGATCGAGAGGAGACATCATTGGTGTAAAAAATAAAGGTCAGTCAAATAATTTGAATGAAAGAAAACTTTAAGATATTCTAAAGATAAAATCAAATATAAGCATACGAACTAAGATCAATAGATAGTTTGTAATTAAAATTAAATTTAGAGTATAGGAGTTTGTTGGGAAAGATAATTGCCCACAAAAGTTATTTATTAATATTCATCGTATTGCTTATTGAAAATAAATAATAATTTGTGTGCATATTTATGTTGTTTTAATGTTAGTTCCGTTTCCTTGTTCTATGCCGATTATGAGCAACTAGGAGATACTGAACCCACTAGAAGAGATATATAAAGTAAACTGATTAAAGCAAAATTAAGAAGGCACCCTGAGAATTTTTAATAGTAATTGATTTGTATGACTCTGCATAAATTAGTGAATTAATTAATTAAATAATTGGATTAATTAAATTAGTGTTAATTAATAATAAAACATCATAAAGCAGATTACACCAATATATATATATATATATATATATATATATATATATATATATATACATATATATATATATATATATATATATATATATATATATATATATATATATATATATATATATACATAATATATTCATATTTATGACTTACCTCAAGAGTAACGAAAGTAACTAGTATAAAATAGGAAATTATGATCAGGTAAACTTCATTCATGGCTGGTCGAGATACCACGTTGAGTAAAACTGAAAATAAAATGAAAAAATTATAAGGGTATAATAACTTTTTGCGCAGATATTACAAAAAAATTATTATCATCATGTCTTGTACTAGATGCTGTTTGCCTCTAAAAATTAGAGATATCTTTTCCCTACAAATGAAAACTCCAGATGTTCTTTACCATCGTTCATTTAGGCAATAATTATAACTTTTTTTTATTATTATTTGCAAAGTTAAACGCCAATAATTAGCGGTCAAAGTTAAAAAAATTAAAATGAAGAAAAAATGTGTAAAAACCATCAAATAATCTATAGACTATTTAATATTTTCACAATTCTAAAGCTACCAAAATACATGCAAAATACTACTAGCAAAAGCAAAACGGCAAGCTTGTGCTTACATAAACGAGGACAAATAATAACAGTAAGGAAGTTTAATGTTGTGATGAAATTTTTAGTAGAGATTATATAGTAAGCCTACGAAGAGTTTAAAAATTTACTTAAGTTAACAGTATGAAGAACGAATATTTGAGAAAAAATCAAATTATAATTATTAAGATCTTCAGATCTTTAAATCCATAAAAGTCATTAAATATCTCCATAGTCACTTTTGACTTCTAAGTTGGTATTAACCAGTAACCCTAACCGGTGAGATTCTGAAAGCTACATCCACGCAACGTGAATCTACATATTTACTTTTGGTCGAGAATTCCACGTGAGTTTGAAGTGATGTAAAATAGGGAGCTACAGTTTAGTTTTTTTCAAGAAGTTTAATTCAGTTGGAATTTATTTATGGGTTTTTGTTTTTGAAATTTAGACTGTTTTTGGTTGTTAATTTTTGATTCAATCTTATTTTATTCCATTCTATTCCATTCCATTTTATTTTTACATATTTATAATGATTTATTATCACATTTCGTTTCTTTTTATTAAGAAATACCTACTTTATTTTTTACAAAAATATTTAGAATAATCTATTCTGTAGACATTTTATTTCGATTTTCAATTCCGACAATCATATAATTATTCCAATTAGCCAAGTTAGCAGCACGATTTCCTATCCTTAAATTTTGTTAGCTCCAAACCAATTTTTGTGCGAACTTTTATATGTTCACATATAAAAACATATACACTCCGTGTATATGTTTTTTGGGTTTTATATTTTTACTACATCTAAACTACTACTATGTGTGCGTGTGTTGGGGTGTGCATTCCCAGCTGTATATTGCCCTTACACATCCCGGTGTATATTATTCTTATATACTATCGTTTTAGTCTCGCCAGACTGAGACTCAGTTGCTACAGCCATCCAAACTTATCCAACCAGCCATCTCTTGATTGGCTGCAGCAACTTCCCCTCTTTTTTTGTTGCTCACTGTCTAAAACTTCGTTGATGTGAGGCTATTCTTGGTTTGCTCTGAATCCAGCTATTTGTTGTTTAGGTCGTCTGTGTACCGTTCTAACATTTTCGTAGTAGTCTATTTTCTCTCTTAGAACAGGGCAAATTTTGCTCTGCTTGGGTGGTTTCTTAGTCCGTTAAATATTTCATAGGCTTTTTCATTCATTTTCCTTAATATTCTTTCCTGCCCGGAATCTCTATATAGATTTCCTAGGGGCACATACCTTGTTAGATCTGTTGCTTCCCTAATAATTTGGTTTTGTGTCGTGTAGATTTTTTTCCTGTTGTTTTTGTAGGTGTGTCCCCAAGCAGCGGAGGCGTATGTTAGCGTTGGTATTATTACGCTGTTTACTATTCGCATTTTTGTTTTGAAACGTAATTTGCTTCTTCTGCCTATTAGTGTGGAGAGCTGTTTTTTTAGTGCTTTGGTTTTGTTCACCGTTTGCTTGACATGTCCGGTGAATGTTAGTTTTTGTCAAGTATTATTCCAAGATATTTTGCCTCGTTTACCCATTCAATGGGGGTATCATCTATTGTTATTTCGTTTTCTAGTATACTTCTGCGATGTTTGTACACGACGGCCTGTGTCTTATCTGGGTTTAGGGAGATTTTCCACATTATACACCAGCTTTGGAATCTATCTAGTGCTCTCTGCAGATAGTTAGCTGCAGTGGTCGAGTTTTCTTTAGCTGACTGCTATAGCCGTGTTGTCTGCATAGAGGTATAGAGGCATAGAGGCTGTTGGCTAGGTAGGACGCAAGGAGACGTGTCATTGCCTCGCTGTACCCTTGTTCGTTCATTTTATATAGCAGTCCCTGGTGCCATACTCTGTCGAAGGCTTTACTGACGTCGAGAAAGGCAGCTGTTGTATACATTTGATCGTTGAAGCCTTTTGTTATATATTCAGTTAATCTGAGCACTTGTAACTCGCATGAGTGTTTGCTTCTGAACCCGAATTGAACTTCTGGTATTATTCCCAGCGTTTGAGTTTCTTCATTTAATCTTTTTAGTATTTCTAAAATTTCTGTATTTTGTTCAGCGAGGAGAGCAGGCTGATGGGTCTTTAATTTTGTGGGAACGTGCCATTTTTTCCTGGCTTGGCTATCATTATGACATGTGCCTCTTTCCATTTGTCTGGTAAGTATCTTAGACGAAGTATGCTGTTTATAATGTTTGTTATGTGGACTATTGCTTTAGCCGGTAGATTTTTCAGAGATCTGTTGGTTATGTTATCAGGTGTTGGAGCTATATTTGCATTTGTTATTTTTATTATTTCTTTAATTTCGTCAGGGGAGGTGTGATTTATGCCTATTCTGCCTTTTCTTATTTTTAAACTTCTTCTGTAAAGTCGAGATCTTCGTCATGGTGTTCGTTATTTCTACACGCTTTTTCAAGTTCATCTTTCATGACTTGTGCTTTATCGTTTTCTGTGTATACTATGCCGTTTTCGCCGTGTAGAGGTGGAATTGGTTTTTTGTCTTTTCGCAGAATTTTTGTGAGCTTCCAGAACGCTGATTTATTTGGATTCAGGTCTTGTATGTAGTTGTCCCACCCTTCATTTCTGTGGTTTTGTAGTTGTTTTTTGACTTCCCTGTCTAATTCGTTTGCAATGCTTTTGTCCTCTCTAGTTCTTGTTCGGTATGCTCTTCTAATTTTCCTGTTTTTTTCTTTGATATGGTTTTTAGGTTCTGTGTTTATGTCCCTGAATCTTCCTTTTTGGGTAGTGGTGTTTTTGGTTTTGGAGCTGGAATCAATGGCATTATTTATTGTATTTTCTAGATTTTCCACACAATCTTTGAGGTCTGTGATATTTTTTATTGTGGGTATCACACCGATGTTCGCGCTCACTATTGTTTTATAGTTAGGCCAACTTGTCATCTTTCTGATAGGGCTGTACTTGGTTGATGTCTATAGCATCTATTGTAAGAACGATTAGATTGTGGGTTGAATCGCCCTCGTTTATAGAATTTATTTCATATTGTTTGCCTATGTTGTGTAGGATTGCAATATCTATATGAGTGGGAAGTTGTCCATGGAAACAGGTTGGGTCTGTTGGTTCTACTATTAGTGTGTTTGGTTTTTGTTCGATGTGTCCACACAGCCCTTTTCCGTTTTGGTTTGTTAGCCTGTCGAACCAGTTCGGAGATCTAGCATTCAGGTCGCCTATTATTATTAGTGGACTCATTTGTCAGGATGAGATTCAGATCTTCGTCGAATACAGGGTCGTTTGGTCTTACGTACGCTGAAACTATTTTTAGCGATTTATTTTCTGCGATGAGCCGGACAATCGTGGCTTCCATCGTGACCAGTCCATCTGGCGTTAGGATATGTTGGTGTTTTAACCCTTTTCTAACCATGATGGCCGTTCCTCCTGAGTTTGCTCTGTAGTATTTTCTGTATATATTGTTGCCTGGGAACTTTGTCTTTTTTTTCTGTTAGTTTTGTTTCTTGGAGAGCTGCGATATGTAGCTCTAATCTGTTGGCAATCTCATCCAGTATGTTGCTTTTTTGGTTTAATCCCCCTAAGTTCCATGATCCTATTCGTAAATCCTCCGTCTGGTTTACTGGCATTGTTGGTTGCCTTGTCCTATAGCCGACACTACTTTTGTGGCTCTTTTCATTATACTTGTGGATTCCAACATTTTATTATTGAAATCTGTATGGAAGTTGGCGATGAGGGCCGCCGCATCTTGGATTCCTTGGTTTTGGGTGTTTTTAGGGGAATCCTCTTTTGGTTTTTGTGCTGCCTGTGCATAGCTGACGTCTTTTGTTGTCGTGGGGTTGTTTATTTGCCTGTTATTCTGCTGTTTGGGAGCAGATTGTTTCTTCTTGGGGGCCTTGGCGCAACCTCTATAGTTAGCGGTATCCGCTTCCTCGCAGCATTTTGGATCAGTCTCCTTGCTTTTTTTACAGTCTTGACTATTGTGGTTTTCTCTACATTTGACACACTTCGCGCCACTTAAAGGTTTAAACTCACGAAGGTACTTTTTAAAAAGACCCTGTATTAACTTTTACAACTATACTGCACTGCTTTATTGATTGAAAATAACTGAATTTAATTACAATACTATTTCTTTTATATAAAAATTAAATGCTGACAAAACTGTTGATTGGGTTTGCTGACCTCCGGGGTTACTGCACCGTAATTTCTCCATCCCCTTGGGAAGTTTTGTGAGGGATGAACAAAACTGAAGGTATGGATTCTGGATCGGCTGTATCTTCTTCTTCGGTTGTCTTCTTTTTCCATATCTCTCGTAATTTGTAAACCAAAATAATGATAAGGGCTGTTGCCGGGATATATATTGGTGGTGTCCATAGATGGTAATGGTCCATTGTTTTTAAAGACACGGGTTGGAGTCTTTCTTCTTCCGTTGAGAGTTTATGTAGTTCATCTAACTGGATTCTATCTAATTTTAGAGGCTTTACTGTTGGATTTTCCCCTTGAAGACAAATTTTTATTTTTGGCAGGGTTAACGGTTCTTCTTTTATTGTTGCTTTGGAGTTGATGTAAACTTCGTTGTTGGTTCTGAGCTCACATCCTGGGGGTAGTTCTATTAGAAATGTTCCTCTGAGTACTTCAATTTTGGAAGTAGAACAGTGGGTGGAGATTTTAGTAGCTTTTGAGAAAACAGCAATATAGTGAGCTTCCGATACTTTTTGGATAATTGTTGTGCTAATTGTGATCGGCACGTTTTGACATTGGGCGGCATCATTGGATAATTTTAGGATTTGATTGATGCAGTCGTCAGTTTCTGTATTTTCTTGCGGGAACTTCTCTGGACAAATGAATTTCTTTGGTTCACTCTTTCTGCATGGTAGGTCCATGTATTGAAAAAGTTCTGAGTTAGAAGCTAAATATGGTCCAGGTGGAATAATTATTGTGTTATTTATGGTTGGAAGTGAATATAGATGAAAATATGTGAATACTTTGGAATAAAGAATGGGAAAATGTAAGATAAAGACTAGAGAGTGGTTGGAGTAGTAACCATCTACTTCTACTATCTCGTAATATCTCATCAGGTCTTCTTCTTCGAGGTATGGTAGCTGAGAAGCTGGATGATGTTCTAGCATTTTCTGGATGGTCCATCTTATTTCGTCTGGTTTTATAAGTCCATTATGAAGAGTTTTGATTTTTGCGAATGTGATTGCTGTCTGTAGGTCATCTAATATTTGGATAATGGTTTGTAAGGCTAAATTCATCTGGTCTAAAACGTTTCGAACTTGCATGTAATGGTTGAAATCAAAGACGAATTGGTTTAAGTCTGTTCGGATTTTGTTGGTTTCTGCGGCTATTATCTCTTGATTGTGGGTTAGTAGTGTCACTGTCTCGTTATAGTTGTTCATTATTTTCTTATTAAGGCTTAATTGGTTATTAATGTTGTTAATAATATTTTGTTGATTGAGTTCAAGTGACTGAATTGCTGCATCGTATCTTTCTGCGTCTTCTTGATCTAAGTTTCCTGAGATGGATTTTATAATATTTCCTAATCCATTGATAAGACCTCTTTTATTTCTGGTTGCTGGATAAACTGAGTCGAGTTTCTCTTGGGCTGTTTTAAGAAGATACTGCAATGTTTTGTCGAAGTTCTGTAGACTGTCGAAGTACGGCTGACTTAGTCCATTTTCTATAGCTGTAGTTGTAGTTTGATATTGATATGCCAATGTTTCGATTTCCTGTGCTATTGGTTCCAATTGGAAATAGTGGATGAAATCATGGGTGCTGGTTTGGATTCTGGCTTCTCCAAGCTTAACTGGGAGGATCCCTGGATTGTCTCGAAGGTCCTGGATTTTCACTTCTTGGGCTGTTACTGAGATACATCTGTAAAGTATTTTTGTGGTTAGTTTTTATTGGTGGTTGATGTTTAATATTTTTCTTATGCACCGTAGTATCTTGGGTATCAACAGTAACAGGATTGTTGTTTTGGACTATTTTAGGTGAAAATCTGGGGAGCAGTTTGTTTCGTTTTACTGTTTTTCGAGTGTATATTTTCGTGCTGGGTTTATATGCTATCGGAGAGTGTCGTTTTTCGTTTATCTTTTGAATGTTTTTCTGTTTGCTCTCTTGCAATTTCTTATTTATTTCTTTATACATCTCTTTTGTTTTCAATCTGTGCTCCTGTGTGTAATTATTTATCAATGTTCTATTAATGTCAATATCGAATGGACCTTGAGCATCTATGTGACCATTAAGGACGTTGATGGGCTTCTGTTTGATAGCTAAGTAAATAGAATTGTTGTATGCCATAATGGCGTATAGCATCTGGTCTTTTATGTTAAGTGTTTTCTTTTTTTCTTTTAATATTCGAAGATGCTCGATGATTGTGGAGTGAAAGCGTTCGATCATTCCATTGGATTGCGGGTTATCAGGTGTTGTGTAGTGGATTAAGATCTTGTGAGTGTGCACGAATTCTTGAACAAGTCCATTTTTAAATTCAGTTCCACTATCAGAAATTATCATATGTGGTAGTCCATGGTGGGTGATGAATAGCAGGAATGCGTTTAAGATGTTAATCGCGTTTGATCCTTCTATTGGGTACGCTTGACCGTATTTTGAAAATGCGTCGATGATGGTAAGGAATTTTTGTCCTGCTGCTTGAAATGTGTCTATGTGAACAATTTCCAGTGGTTTCGTTGGTGTTGGAGTTAACATAAACTTCGGTTTTTCTGGATTTCTGTCGTATTTGTTTGTTTGACAAGTATCGCAGAGATTAATATAATCTTCTATATCCTTTTTCAACGTTGGCCAGTAATAATGTTTCCTGATTTGAATTTCTGTTTCATTAATTCCTCTATGATTTGTCTTTCCTTGGTGATAGTCTTGTACGATGGTTTTCTGTCTTTCTGGACTGCTTATATCTTCAAGTAAATTGTTACATTTTACAAGATCAAATGAAGAATTCTTGAATGTTTCTCGAAGTATGTTGCAGACAGACTGGTAGAGTTCATCAGTTTCGAATAGGATGGCATATTTCTTTTTTGTATCGACGTAGTTCTTGAAGAAATTAAAAATATCGTTTTTCAGGTCGTTTTTATCTAGTTGGACGTGCATTCTTTTCTTTGTTAGGAAGCACTGTTCTGTTATAGGTTTTACAGGATTGTAATTTACCAATTTGAATATGATTTGGTTGTTGTAACAGTTCAATGGTCTTTCGCTGATTGGAATTCCGAGTATTGGGTTTTCCTCTGTAGAATGTTGGGTACCATCTGTGTTGTTCTTGTTGGTATAGCGATTTTGTTGGCTGACTGTCAATCTTTTGGTTTTCTTCTTGTAGAAGTTCGTCTATTACTTTCATTTCTTCTGCAGTTAGGCCGGATGTTTGTTTTTCTTTGATAATTTCGTCTAAGTTAACCATAGGATCTTCTTCATCTGGATCACATACTGAGTTTGGATGGTTGATCATAGATATGTTGTCATCTTTTTTTCTGGATAATAGACTGATTATTTCTTCTACATGTTCGTCAATGGTATTTACTTCTTTAGTGTGGATTTTGACACGGGATAATGCATCAGCGTTCGTATTGGATTTTCCTTTTTTGTATATGACTTCATAATCGAATTCTTCGAGTTTTAGTCTCCATCTAACAAGTTTCGAGTTCGGATCTTTTAAAGAGAATAGCCATTGAAGTGGTCGATGATCGGAGAGAATTTTAAACTTCCTTCCAAATAAATAAGGTCGAAAATATTTAGTAGCCCATACGATTGCAAGCATTTCCTTTTCGATGGTAGAATATTTAAGCTCGGTCTCGTTCAGTGTTCTTGATGCATATGCAATGGGTTTGTCTTGTCCTACAGGACCTTGTGACAGGATAGCGCCTATAGCAAAGTTGCTTGCATCTGTGGTGAGATTGAAAGGCTTCGTAAAATCCGGATATTGTAGAAGTGGTTCGTTGGTTAACAGGTTTTTGCAGATTTTGATACAGTTTAGGAATTGTTCTGTGTGTTCTATCTTGGCATCTCTTTTTAAACATGAGGTGAGTGGTTTTGTTATTTTTGCGAAATCCTTAATGAACTTTCTGTAATATCCAAGTAGTCCTAGAAATCCTCTAATCTGCTTGGTAGTATTTGGTATGGGATAGTCTATGATGGCTTTAATTTTGCTTGGATTTGGTTTTATTCCTTCAGGAGTTACGACGTGGCCCAAGAATTCAACTTTTTTAAAAATTCGCATTTGTCTATCTGTATCTTGAACCTAGTTTTTCGTAGTCTTTCAAAGATTTTCTTAAGGTTGACCATGTGTTCCTGAAGTGAGGTTGAGTATACGATTATGTCATCCATGTATACTAGGCAGATTTCTCCTATAAGTCCTTTAAGCACATTGTCCATTATTCTCTGAAATGTAGAGGGTGCATTCTTTAAACCAAAAGGCATTCTAAGGTATTCATAATGGCAATTTTCCACGTTAAATGCTGTTTTCTGTATATCTTCCCCTGCCATTTCTATTTGGTGAAATCCACTGGCTAGATCGAGGGTGGAAAAGTATTGACAGCGTCCGAGTTTATCAAGGATGTCCGTGATATTTGGAATGGGATACCTATCGTCTATAGTCTTCTCATTTATCTTTCTGTAATCGACTACGATTCTCCATTTAATTTTTCCAGAGGCGTCTGGTTTTTTTGGTACGACCCAAATTGGAGATGACCAGGGTGATTGACTTGGTCTGATGATGCCTTGGTCCAGCATTGATGTGATCTGTTTTTGAACCTCTTCTCGATGTACGTGTGGATATCGATAGGATTTTGTGAAAACTGGGACTTCATCCGTTGTTCGTATGTGGTGTTTTATTTGATTTGTAAATGTTAAAGTATCATCAGGATTATGGAATATATCTGCAAATTTTCTGCATAAACGTCTGATGTGCATCTCTTCTTCTGGATTTAGATGATCTGTTCTGATGAGAGGATCGCTATCTATTTTTGTTTTTGTTTTCATTGGAATGATGTCCGAGGTATACAAGTGATATTCATGAAGATCTATTGGATTGCTTCTAACAGGATGGGTGAGTGCTACTTGAATAGGTTCATCAGTATTGTTGATTATTTCGGTCCATGCTAGCTGATTGCAGGCTTCACTGAGAGTTTCTCTTAGAGTTGCCCCTTGTATTTCTTGTTTTGGTATAAGTATGGTGCCTTTTGTTTGTTTTACTGGAAGTCTTACTTGTGTGATTGTTCTGGGTTCCAATTGAATTGTATAAAATTGTGTTTTGTTGGTTTCATAATAAAAGATAGGGAGAACTGAGTGTGCTGTAGTTAGTGTGGATGCTGGGAAATTAAGATTTGCTTGTAGAAGTTTTAAGTTATCGAGGCCGATAAGACCATCAAATGTTTTATGGAATTTAAAAAGGTAGAATTTTAAATTAATATTAGAGTTAAATTCTGGGAAGATTGGAATTTCGGCACAATATTCCTGTAAATGGTTTTGAAATATTGAACTGACTACAAACGGTTCATGTTTGATAGCATTTTTATAATATTTGGATGCAATTTCGGGGTTAAGAAATGATTTGGTTGCCCCTGTATCAAGAAGAAGTTTAAGGGGAGGATTTTTAATTTCGATATATGGAAGTTCTTTTTTATCTGAATACGAATTGAGTTCGATTACGTTTCTTCGTTTTCCTCTTGGAGTTTTGGAAAATTTACATCTTCTTCTTCGTATTGGGCATTTTGGTAATCTTCTACGTGGTAGTCATCTGAATATGCGTCCTGATTTGGATAGTAGTATGTCTGTTCTCCATAGTAGGCATCGCTATCGTTTTCGTCTTGTTGTTCAATATTGAATAGCTCCTCTACGGTGAACTTTGGGGTGTGTGGTTGCGGTTGCTGCGGCCTAAAGTTTCTGAAGCTTGAACCTCTGTTATGTCCCGTTTGGCGTGTACTTATAGACATCGGTGTTGGTTTGTACTGTTGTGATGGTCTGCTTACCCATGGGTTAGGTCTTGGAGGTTGTGTGTTTGCCATGAATTGTTGCCTTGGTTGTTGGAATCGAGAGGGTTGTATTGGCCATCTTGGGGTAAATGTTGGTCGGGACGGTGCTGGATTACTTCCGAAAAATGGTTGATGTAACTGTGTCTCTGGGGTTGTGTGTGGGTAGAATTCTTATTTGGCAATGAAAAATTGGTTGTTTTCTGCAAATACCTAATATTGTTTCCTTCTTGGATGAATTGAAGAGCGAAAGCAAGATTTGTAGGCCTCATTGATCGTATGGTTGATCCCATTGGTTCTCGTAATCCTGCTCAGAACGTAGTTAGGGCCTGTTGTTGAAAGAATTCCTTTTTGCTCCTCTTTACATCTGCATTGTCGGTATGTAGTTCGATGTGGTTCGAAATTGTGTTTAGAAGTGACATTACTTTCTCGTGAAACTGTTGAGGAGTTTCGTTGGGTCCTTGCCTTAAGTTTACCATGTCTCTTGTAAGCGAATTTTCATTACGTTGATCGGCAAAGTTTTGAATTAGTATGGTCCTTATCGTGGGCCAATCTTTACACCCATATACGGAAATGATTTCTCGAGCTCTTCCTTTAATTTTATTCATTACACCTCGAGTTATCATGTGATTTTGGAAGTTATCGGGATTATTGTGATCCCAGAAATGATTAAGAAGCATTGTAGTAACTTCAATGAAGTTGTGAAGTTCATTAGGGTTACCATCGTAATCAGGCACGATGGAAAGATCTTTATTGACGTCGAAAACTAGAGCGGGAGCGGGTGCCATGGCCATAGTATTTAATTCACTAGCGGGAGTAATAATTATAGATGGTATATCTAAGCTATTTAAAGTATTATCTAAAGAACTAACGTTGGTTCTTAAACTAAATTGAGAAGCTGAGTTATTTTGCGAAATAGAAGCAGCACCAGGTTCGATAATCGATTCACTAATAGTTGAAAGAGAATTACTAATTTTAAAAGATGAAGCTTGTGAAGCAATTAAATTATGATTAGAAAATATTTTAAATTTGCTTACAGATAAATGATGATGCTTGGGTGCATTTCTTTTCGAAGGATCTGGTTTCTTTTCTTCTTTCGCTCTCTTTTTATCGTCTTTCGTCATATAAATTGATTTCTACTCTTTAACTCTGGATTTTCGTTGACTTCTGGGGTTGAACGGCCGTAGTTTTCCCTGGAAGTTGGTTGGTTCGTAGCGGGTAAACGTTTAAGAATGACGAGGATCTTCTGTAGACTCTCCCACTATCTTACTGCACTGTGCCACTTAAAGGTTTAAACTCACGAAGGTACTTTTTAAAAAGACCCTTTATTAACTTTTACAACTATACTGCACTGCTTTATTGATTGAAAATAACTGAATTTAATTACAATACTATTTCTTTTATATAAAAATTAAATGCTGACAAAACTGTTGATTGGGTTTGCTGACCTTCGGGGTTACTGCACCGTAATTCGCCACAGTGACATGCTTTGGAGCTGTGGAAGTACCCCTGACAGTTAAAGCATTGTATGGTGTCTTTTTGGATCTTATATTCATCTTCTATATGAATTCTGATATAGCATAAATCAGATATTTTTTTAATTTTGCTGTCATCTTTTCCATTAATTGTTATAATAAAATGCGGCAGAGGTTTTCAGCCCACTTTCTTGGATATCATATTTATGACCCTTATTGCATCGATGCAAGTTTGTTTGTTGAAGTTTGTTCATTATTGTCTCAGTGTTTGTGTTAGCTGAGAGGTCCTTCATGATTACTCTTTTAAGTCTGTCGCTGTCTATAGGATACGCTATGTATTCTATTGTGGGACTGCAGTTTTCTAGGATGTTAACAATCCCTAGGTAATCTTCTTTTGTTTTAGTATTAATAACTATGGATCGTCCTGATCTTGCAAATTTGTTAACTGAAATAATGCCTTTTTTGGCGGCTAATGTTAGTATTTTCTGGTGCTCTCCGACTGTTTTTAAGATGATAGCCGGAGGTTTTCTTACTGTTTTAGCTGGTTGGTTTACAGCAATTTCGTTTTTATTATTTTGGGAAGCCACTGTTGTACTTGTACTGGCCACGTTTGCCTCTTTTTATTTACTTTCTTTGGGCCTTTTTGGCTGCTATTGTCATCTTTTTTTCGATTATTTTTTGAATTATTTCAGTTTGTTTTGCTGCAATGCTTTTTTATGGGGATTTCTGATGTGGTTTTATCAGTGGTGTTTTTCTTTTTTTTTTTGATTTAGCTTTTTCTCATCCTTCTTCGGACTCTGAGGCACTTTTTGGCTTTTCTGGCATGCCACTGTTGCTGGTTTCGCGGTTTTTAGCTGTCTTTTTTTCCGATGGTTTTTCTTTGGGTTTTTCAGTCGTGACTGTTTCGATAATCATTTCTTCATGATTTTGTGCTTTTTCTGTGACATCTAGGGAGGTAATCGGCAGGTTAGCGCCATTATATGGCTTACTAGCCTTTTTATTTTTTCGTCTTTTTTCTTATTGTATTATATTGTATTATAATATATATATATATATATATATATATATATATATATATATATATATATATATATATGTATATATATATATGTATATATATATATATATATATATATATATATATATATATATATATATATATAAGCCACGAATTGAAAGTAAAATATTTTTGTTTGTAGTAAAGAACCCTATGAAATTCAATCTAATTTATTTAATTTAATTTAATTAAATTTAACTTAACTTAAACTTAAGCAAATCTTATTAATATATATATATATATATATATATATATATATATATATATATATATGAATATATATATATATATATATATATATATATATATATATATATATATATATATATATATACATATTATACTAGTGCGTGAAACTAGTGCGTGAACTAGTGAGTGAACTAGAAGTGACTAGTGAGTGTAGTAGTGTCTGGGGGCTCGGGAGACTGAGACCTCGGAAGCCCTGAAGAAGACATCAGAGAGGATGTCGAAAGCTCGGCAAAATGGATATCGACGCGGTTCAACCCGGAAGACTGGTGAGTTTAATATTAATTTTTATAATAATATTAATCTTAGCTCTAAGTTTAATACATACATATATATATATATATATATATATATATATATATATATATATATATACATATATATATATATATATATATATACATATATATATATATATATATATATACATAATATATATATATATATATATATATATATATATATATATATATATATATATATATATATATATATATATATATATATATATATTATGTATATGTATGTAATTTTATAGTATATATTAAAATTGGATGTATCTTTTTACTCAAGACATATGTAGGTTGGATCAAAGAAGACGCCCAGTCCATGCTTCTAGCTCATATTCCTCGACCAGATGGCGAATGGATTTACTATTAGATCTATAGTCGCAGTTTAAGGTCTCCTCACTTATATAAATTTTCTGCGCTTATGCCTGGCGAATCCTATTATATTGCAACATATTTAAATAAAACGAGCGGTTCTAATTTATTTAAAACGATTTATTTTTAGGCTTTTCTTTTCTTCTGGTGCATTCCATTACTGGAGTTTTGTAATCAGTACATCAAAATGTGTTCTATTCTGAGCCACTCTTTGTAATTGTCGAACGTTCAAGCCTGTCCTAGTTCTTAAATTACTAATCTTAACAGCCCACAATGAAACTAAGTTCCTGTAGCTGGCTGTTTACCATGTATCACGAAAAAATTATTTAAAATCCTTTATATTATTTTAATTATATACCTTTTATAAAGGATTTTAAATATTTTTTTTTAATCTTAGCAGGTCTTATTCGTCATTCCTTATTATGTATCCTAGGTACGAGGTCTTTCTTTTCTTAAACGTTGTTATAAGTTCTAACTCTCTATTTTTGGTATTTATTAGTGTTTGATTCGTAATGTGTTGTGTCCATGATATTCTAAGCATTCTGCAATAAAGCCACATTTCAAAGCCTTCTAGCCGTGTTATGGTATTTATTTTAATGTTCAGGCTTTATCTTCATGCAGAAGGACTGACCAAAGGTAGCATTTAATAACTCTAATATGGATATCTAAGCTTAGTTTTTGGTTATATATAATTTTTTTCCATTTATTGTATAATGTTCCTAGCCTGCTCTGATCTATATCTAAATCCCACTTATCAATTTTAGTACTACTACTAAGTATCTGAATTTATTAACTTCTAATCGAGTGTTATTTAATATATATTATATAAAATATATATTTTTAATATATTTACCGTATATTTTTATACAAATTTTTAAGCTCACAATACGATAATATATTATCAAATAACTTACTCATAAGAGAGCTACATTTATAAAACGAATACATTATGCTAGAATTATCTGGAATGCTATATATGCTATTTCGTTAAACCTCTCCTCTTAGATCTGATAAGCAACTTCACATTAAGACCCAGGATGGCGGAATCTAAAGAATGCTCTAGTTCTACAAAAACCCCTCAAGAAATACGTGTCTACTGTCTTTAAAGGACAAGATCTCTTCGGGTTAATCGAGTTTCTCGGAAATTCACCTTAAGCATACTTCTGACAATATTTTAATCCACATTTCCTAGTGAATTGCCTAACTTTGGTAAGGCCAAATTCTTGATATAATAATTAAACACAATTTTCTTTCAATTAGGTAGAGCACACCATATGTCCTTGTAGCTTGCCCTATCTATATAAGACTTTCTGATGACCATCTACGGCAAAGATAGAGGACTATCTTCTAATCGCAGTAATCTTCCAACTTTACGCTGATGATTTTTCAACTCATCTGAGAGACCAAACGTCTTTTTGAATACAGGTGAGATTTCTTTAGTCATTTCGAGGTCTTGGCCAAGACAGTGGGCTAGAGAGATGTTTTCCGAAACACTAAAAAGATCCTGTTGAACTTCTGTGGTCACGCTGAATCTAGCACTCTGCGTAATTTGACATAAATTCCTTAAAGCATGGTTACCAGTCATCTTTGATCTCATATTGAACGGTTCGTGCTTCTTTTGTTTTACTTGAGCCAGCACAAGTTGTAAGAAAATTTATATGAATAACTTTTCGTTTACCTTTTGGCAACTTCTTATTTCGGCAAATGACGTCATTTGTTTACTTTTTAATTTCAAGTAGTCCTTCCCATTGTCTTTGCAGTTTAGGAGACAAGCCTAAATGACGTTGTGTATTGAAAAGCCAGATAAGATTACCTTACAACAAAGCTTACATTTTTCCATCGAGCATCATGAATGTTGCTTATTATTAGTTTCAGGCGATCGGCGTATTCGATGCAAATGAACTTCATGACATAACATCAGGCAAGTTGGAGTAGGGCATATAGTTTCATTCAAGGCCGAGCGGTAGACTATTAGGAATAAATAAAGGTGCTGGTCCCAATCTCTTTGATGTTAGCTGACAGGTGTTTACTTATCACTGCATTCACCTTTTCGACTATTCAATCTGATTGTGTACGTAGGGGTGTTGTTCTGAACTTATTAACACCAATCAATGTATAAACGTTTTAGAAGAGGTTTGTCTCAAAGTTTCGCTCTTGGTCGTAGTGAATCTCCAAGACAACACTAAATATGCTGAAGAACTCTTTAACAATTACCTCTGCAGCTTCTTGATATGGTACGGCATAGGCCTTAGTTTATTTCGTAAAATAATCCATAGCTACCAGGATCTATTTATTTCCATCATTCATTTCTGGAAATGGACCTGCAATGTCGATTTCTACTCTTTCTATAGGACTACCAACATTATACTGTCTCATGGGTACTCTCTTTTAACCAGCTGGACCATTACAAAGCTTACATTTTTCCATCGAGAATCATATTGATCTTTCATTCTGTCACTGGCTAATTGGATGTGCTGTCAGGCAAATTCATGAATGTTGTTTATTCTTATTTTCAGGCAATCGGCATATGCAATGCAAACGAACTTCACGATTTAACATCAGGCAAGTTGGAGTCTGGGCTGTAGTTTCTGGAGGTAGACCATTAAGAATAAATAAATGTGCTGGTCCCAATCTCTTTGATGTTTGATCATAGGTATTAACTTATCATTGGGTTCACCTTCTCGACTATTCAATCTGATTGAGTATGTAGGGGTATCATTTTGGTCTTATTAACACCAATCAATTTATAAACGTTTTAGAAGAGGTTTGTCTTAAAGTTTCGCCCTTGATCGTAGTTAATCTCCAAGGGAAGACTAAATCTGCAGAAAAACTCTTTAACAATTACCTCTACAAGGTAGCAGCTTCTTGATTTGGTACGGCATAGGCCTTAGTTTATTTCGTAAAATAATCCATAGCTATCAGGATATGTTTATTTCCATCATTCATTTTTGGAAATGGACCTGCAATGTCGATTGCTACTCTTTCCATAGGACTACCAACATTATACTGTCTCATGGATGCCCTCTTTTAACCAATTGGACCATTACTGTTTGCACATAGTTCACATTTCCGGCACCATCTGCTTACATCATCTTGACAGTTCACACAATAGAACCGTTTTTGAACACCTTTTGCATAGTTTTCTTTCGTAATACCAAAGTATTCACCTAATGCACCGTCATACACCTGACGCAATACTTCTAACAGATCACTTTTAGGTACAATTAACTGTCTGTTATAATAGTCATAATCTGTCTGTCTGACATGTCTGTCAAATAGGTAATAATATTTTTGCAAACCATATTTAAAAATAAAATGCTAAACAAAATATTGTTACATTATTTCATTCTCAAAAAAAAAAAAATAAATTTATAGGTTTATATATTAAAACTTACTTCCGTATATGGCTATACAGCACGCTGATGTACAAACAAGTACTAAGAGTTTATCATACTGTATCGCATGTACTTCTGTTGCATTTGTAGGTAATTGACGGGGCATGGCAAAGTCTGTTAGGGAGATTACCAGCATTACAACACAAATCATAAGGAGAAGAGTAATCAGATTGGTCATGTTGCTTTGGTTCATCTTAAGAAAATATCTTTGGTAGAGCATTTCAACCTGAAACAAAAATAAAAATCAGTATATATATACACATATTATACAGGGTGTCCCGGAAAATAGTGCGTTCCTTAAAGGTATGGGTTGAGTGTAGCATTTAAAACAAAAAAGTCTTATAACATTTTTTTATAAAGTCAACCGTTTTCAAAAAAAAATATATATATTAAATTTAATCCATTTGATTAGTATCCACAGAAAAGCAAATACATCCGGCAACGTTGCGCTCCAAAAGGTATGGGCAGAATGCGATATTTTAATTTATTTTGATACAGAAAATGTACATTATTTGTAAACAGTTGTAATTACCCGTAGCTCAAGAATAAATAGTATTGTCATGTTTTCGATTCGCGAGTATCACGATATGTTAATTACGTACGGTGAAGCCCACTGTGACAGTAATAGGGCTGTTAGACTTTATGTTGAACGCTATCCCGAACGACGACATCCTAATGCCCGAAGTTTTGTGAACGTGACCCAAAGGTTATTAGAGACGGGTTGTGTGATACCTAAAAAAACTAGCGGTAGAACACGAAGTAACCGTAGACTAAGTGCAGAAGATGTGATTTTGGATATAGTCAGTAATAATCCAAGAGTAAGTACTCGATCTGTGGCTAGAATGATTCGTATTTCAAAAAACATTGTTCACAAGACATTTACGGAACAACTGTTACATCCTTACCATTACCAACGGGTGCAAGATTTACACCAAGGCGATTTACCTCGAAGATTAACATTTTGTAGATGGTTTCAAAACAAAATCGCCAGAGAACCCGAATTTCCGTGCAAAGTGTTGTGTGCAGATGAAGCTTGTTTTACGAGAAATGGTGTGTTTAATTTTTACAATTGTTACGTGTGGAGTGATGAAAACCCGTATGCTATACGTAGGACAAATTTTCAAAAACAATTTAGTATAAATTTATGGGCTGGAATTATTGGTAATCGTCTAATTAGACCGTACGAACTTCCCAGAAGATTGAATGGAAAATCCTATTTAAATTTTTTGCAGCATGTTCTACCGATACTTCTTGAAGACGTTCCGTTACAAATACGCTCTGAAATGTGGTTTCTTCATGACGGGGCTCCAGCACATTTTACGAGACATATTAAAGATTTCCCCGACATCACTTTTCGTCGACGTTGGATCGGTAGAAATAGACACGTTCTGTGGCCACCCAGAACACCAGAATGCAATGTTATGGACTTTTATTTTTGGGGACATCTAAAATCATTAGTATACGGCAACCAGGATAAAATTAAAACAGAAGCTCAATTGCGACAACGAATTTTTGATGCTGCTGAAATAATCAGACATAATTTACATACTTATAATATTAAGAATAATTGGATTCGTCGAATAAATGCGTGTACCTGTGCAAATGGTGGCCACAACATTTATTGTAATAATAATTTTCCATGTAATTAAAAACAGTATTCAAACTTTAATTATTAAATATTTAATAAAAACAAATACATGCTTTTTCTCTATCACTGTTATCAGTATCAATACATATTGTGCCTAACGATCGATGATTCATGATAGCTGATTTACAGTAATTAACGAAGAATAACAAGGAACGCAACGTTGCCGGCTGTATTTCCTTTTCTGCGAACAATAATCAAATGGATTAAAATTAATAATTTTTTTTTTGAAAACGGTTAACTTCATAAAAAAATGTTATAAGACTTTTTTGTTTTAAATGCTGCAATCTGCACATATCGTATATATATATATATATATATATATATATATATATATATATATATATATATATATATATATATATATATAGTATATATATATATATATATATATATATATATATATATATATATATATATATATATATAGTATATATATATATATATATATATATATATATATATATATATATATCTACGGCATAAAGTGGACTCCGCCCATGTTAAAATTCAGGTTCAAGTGAGCTCCGTGGTCAAGTGGCCACCGATATACGGAGCTCACTTGACCATTCCATAATATTGGCTCTGTCGATTCGTCAACATGTATAGTTTCACAATTTTTAAAAATTTTGTGGAGCCCCTAAGTACCCCTGTATCATGAATGTATATCGCTTAGTTCACGTCTATATATTATAGGGGTCGTTCAGATCTTGTTCCGTGTATATTGGAACCATACGTATATCGGTTTAAGTAAGCTCTGATAGTTTGGCAACTATGGGATTAAGCCGTTTATTTCCAGCGTATATTCTAAACGGTTCATATAGACTCCTTACTTTTGTTATCATTCATACGCATTACAGTATGTAACAGATATGTGTACTACCAAATACCTGTTTTTGGTAGGTACGTGCTTTTCTAAAAATAGATTTATAGATACAAAAGGATTTCATTACCAAGTTGGATGTGTTTTTTCATATGCGAAAATTTCCTAATGTATTTTGTTAACGTGAGTATGTCTTTATACGTTTTATTTAAGAATCCGGTTAATAAGAACTTCTTTTATTTCATCCATTGTTTCATGATATCTTATAAACAGCTTTTTTATTATTTTATTTCTTCTATTTTATTATTTTATTTTTTTCTGGATTCTATTTCTTATTATTCTATTTTTTAATTCTGGATAGAAGGTTATCTCAAAGTAAATATTTAAGTGCTAAAATAGATATTTTTTTGTTAAAATGGGTAGTAGTGCAAAAAAGGGAAGAATGATTAATTTTTCTAACATGAATTATACCACTTCACCAATATTACATATTTCTGAATATTTTATCTCGTATTTAGGGGTAATATGTAATCAATATAAGTGGAGTTATTGTCAAATTTGCAATGATCTTTATAAGTAATAGCTTACTGACTGTACTTGACATGTTCAGTTCACATAAATAAACCTTGTCCCTTCAAAAAGAGCGATTTGAACGGTAAAGTTAACTAAGAAAGTGTGATAAGTCTTGGTCCACCCCACATGCACACAAGTTAACCGGTGTTTGCAGGTAAGAGTCCTCCTGGCAGATTTAAGGAAGATAACTACCATAAGGAAGTTCCGTTCGAGAGATCAGATGGCGAGGAGCAGCTTATTTTTGTTTGTACATCTTGCAGATGTGTTGATATAGCCAATTTTTCTCGATTCTCATAAAATGGGCTGGTATTCGTGGAGTAGATGTCACGAATCTGGACTTTGTTTTTTTTTTGCTCTCTAGCTACTTATCTTCGGATATTAGGTGGATTGATAGGTACGATATTGTAGAGCTTATGTATGGATGTGAATCTTAATATTCCCTGAATTTGGCTGACTAATTTATAACTAAATATTTTATAAGTTATTTAAATAACTATTTATAAGCGGCATTTAGATTAACAAATACCACTCCTCATACCTGATATTTTTCGTACTTCTCTTCGCTGTGTTGGGCAAGATTTAGTATTTGTTACATATATGATCTAACCTGTCATATATAGCCACTTTTGTCTTTTAGTTTGAGTTTTTCTTCTATTATCGGTTTATATTAAGGATCATGTACAGAAGTATTTTGTATAGCTGACAAAATAAATAGATATATTGGCCGATAGCTTTAGTGGTCGTTGGAGTTTTTGCCAGGTTTAAGCAAGGCAACAACTTTGTCTTTGCTTTGCTTGTCTAAAGACTTTAGATATTAGCCATTGTTGTATTGTTAGTTCAAATTTTATAGTTAGTTTTGTGCTCAGATCCTCAGCCAGAAGCCGTAATATTGTTCATTATATACGTGGATAGCGGATCCAAGCTCAACATCGTTAAAAGGTTCTCTCAGCTGACTGGTTTTGTTGTCTCTCATTATAAGTTTTTCTTTGCTTCTTTGCCTGCATTTAATATGTAGCAATTTCAGCGATTAGCTTAATACCAAATACCATAGGATTGGCCATCTATATGCTTCCTGCATTTTGTTAAGCGCATATGTAAAGTGGAGTGTCTTTATCTCTAGATATACTCTTAATATTTATACACATAATTAGAATAGTTGGTCCTAAAAAGGACCGATTTGACAAAAAACATATTGAACGGGTGATTTAAGAATTAACGATTACTTAATTATTCATTACCCAGGGTACGCCCGATTGCGGTGGTCTTATTAGTACTTCAATTTTCGTGAACGCTTCTACTTTAAACTTCATAAAAAATGACTAATCTTTCACTTTTCTGTTACTGTTATTTTAAGACGATATTTCGAGTCAAATTTGTATAGTAATAACTATAGTCAATATATAGTCTCTATAAGTAAATGAGTTTGTGGTATCGGTTACAACTCATATATATTGATAATGAGGAAATAAACAGGTTAAAATTGGTGTAGAAAATTTTACCTACATATATCGGCACCATTGTTCAGGAGATGGGTTTATCCCAGAGATCAAAGGTTACATACTTTTACAGGCGTATTCTAGGTTCTATTTATATACTTTTATTGCTAAAAAAGTGTATTTATAATAAAGGCCTTAAGCTATCTGTAGATTCCATGAATATTAGAATCTATGGAAATTGGCAAATTAAAAAATACAGACATAATTCTGAATGACCAACTTGAGACAAACAGTTATCCCCTCCTCAACTTATTCAGTTACAAAATATGACGTGTAAACGCATACCTGTTTAATTGTTAGATAAAATGAATTTCCATCAAGTAACGGTCGAATCTATCACTTACTAAAAGAGTACGAAAAGACCTGCTTATGCTTTAGAGTATGGGTACTTTAGTACAAAGTACCCTTTGCTTTTGCCAATTGCTTTGTCACTTTCTCAGCGATGGGTCTCCCTTTTGCTCATCAATAATGTTCCCGCTCGATATAGTTATTCTAAGATATTCAGATTTCACTATATGCTCTACATTTGGTTTTATCTCCTATTAATTTACAACTACGACGAAATCTTTATAATATATCTGATGCATTGATATTAAAGTGGAGTAGAATACTTGGTAGATAATATATTTATTTGTTTTGAGTATACTTATTTTACAACCTAGTACATAAAAAAATAAATACTAGATTATACATTTATTAAGAATGTCCACTCTCTGAATTGAAGTTTTTATCTTAAAATATGACTGTGTCCCACAATCTTTCACAAAAGTTATTCTTTTCTGAAATTTTCTGTTTAAGGTTCAATAGGTTTTTATATTTTGTTTTACGTTTTAATCTTTAAATGGGAGTTCATTTTTTGAAAAACTATAAACATGTGACAACAAATTGCTATATGAACGGCGTTATGCATCACTAGACCCAGCCCCAATTTCTTAAAGTGTGGATTATGGCGCTTTCTGGTGGAAAAGAGGAACAACACGATAACATCAGACCAAACCAAAGAAATTAGGACAGGCATTGAAATAGCACGTGCATTATTTTTTAAACTTAAAAAGTTTCTTTGTTTTCGGGATATAAGGTTAGAACTACGCCTGAGATTGCTTCGATGTTACGTGTTCTCTACTCTTCTTTATGGCTTGGAAGCGTGGACACTAAAACAAGTCCATCTGAATAAGTTGGCCGCCTTTGAATTTTGGTGTTACAGAAGAATCCTACGAATATCATGGATTCAAAGAATGTCAAACGTGGAAGTAACTAGAATGATAGGAAATGGGGCGGAAATATTATTAACTATCAAAAGACGAAAACTTGAGTACTTAGGACATGTGATGAGAGGGCAAAAATACGCATTATTACAACTTATTATGCAAGGCAAAATCCGAGGAAAGCGAAATGTGGGAAGATGAAGAATATCCTGGCTTAAAAGCTTAAGGGAATGGTTTGAATGCAGTAGTGCAGAACTTTTTAGAGCGGCAGTCAACAGAGTCCGTATAGCCATGATAATTTCCAACCTTCGATAGAAGATGGAACTTAAAGAAGAAGATAGAAAAAAGCATAAACTATCTACGTAATAAATCCCATTAACCTGTTAGTAATGGATAAACAGATATATTTAAAAAGATTAAGTACCTTTCTTTTTATTTTGGATTTTGAATTTTGCATAACTAGAGCAAGCGACTAATTTTTGTGTATTAGTTTTGGACCAAGCGCCTCTTGCGAGCGTTTTAATGATTGTAAATCGAATATTTGGCAACATATGTACATAAACGTGGTTAACAATGGTGACGTTGGCAACTTGTTGAGGCGTTTTAAGAAGTAGTGGAAGTAAGAAGTAGAGCGTCAATTATGTATTTACAACCTTGGTATCCATAGCGCCAAGGATAAAAAAGGTCATTGTTATATTTGGATAGAAGGTGAAGCTGGTCGGGGAGCCCAGGACGTAGGCATTTGTCTTAAGAAACACATTGAAGAAAATGTTACTTCTGCAAAACATATAATTTTGTGGTCAGACTCTTGTGGCGGCCAAAACCGCAGCACTAAAATAGTTTTGATTCTGAAAATGATTTTGGAAACTCATCCTACCATTGAAAAAATTACATTACGCTATTTCTTTCCTAGTCATAGCTTTTACCCAATGGTAGTGATTTTGGAGATTTTGAAAATGCCCTAAAATTTCAACAACGTTTATATACCGTTGATGATTACCTAAACGTGATGAAAAAATTCCGTAAAAAGAACCCACTAGTAGTTAACAGAATAAAAAAAGAAGAATTCGTCAAGCTAAGAAGAAATACAAGCGAATCAACAGAAGAGACCAATTTAATAGATCTTGATAAAATATTAAAGTTAACAAATACAATTTCGTAAATATGGAACACTTTAAATATCTTAGATAAATAATCACGGTTAATAATAATGCCACTAAAGAAATACAGATCATAATTTATACTTTTTACCTATTTTAATACATAGATGCTAATCATGGACAATGACTAAAACAGATAAGGAAGAACTACGAATATTTAAAAGGAAAATAATAGGAAAATTGTTTTAACCTCATTATCATATCGCTACAAATCCGTATAGAAGAAGAACACATACTGAATAAAGAAAGCTCTTATAACGAAGTTGTTTAGGAAAATAAATTGCTTAAGGTAGATAGTACACATGCATAGACGCCAAGATGTCAAACTTGTAAAACTGGTATGGAAGGAAGTTAGCACAGAAGAATACCACTTGGGCGTCTCAGTATGCAATGAAGAGAAAACATCCAATCATATCTCAAAAAATTAACATCGTGAAGGTTCTTCTCTGAACCCCATAACAAATGGCTAATCTTTTACTTTTCATTAAAAATTTAAATTTTAATAAGTCACGTAAATAACGTTTTAAAAATTTATGTCAATATTTCTGAATTGCCTTTCCTGAGATAACTTTTTTTAAGCCTGGTTTGTTTGATTACATGTAATTGATTTGATAGTCCCCAACAGATGAGTATTGACTATAGGTAGGATAGCAGGTAGTTGAACAGGCATGTGTTGATAAATATGATGGGTCGGTAGATAGTCTCATTATTCCTAAATCTGACCTCATGTTACCTTCCCCCTTCATTTGTGGAAGTCCCAAAGGCATTTTTTCTCTTGGGGCATCCTCCCAATTTAACTTGGCAATGTAGTTATTATAGAGCCTTTGGATATAGCCAGCGCAACTTTAGCATTGAGATTTAGCTTCTTACACGACGTTGTTGTCTTTATATATGTGTTTGACCTTGGCATTAGTTCCGTTCGGTATTGGTTAGTACGCGACCTTTTAAGTCGGAAAATACTTCTGATGGTTTTCTAGCAATCCTGATCTAATTAATACCTGATTTATTTATCGTATGGCAATTACAACCCATTTAGAACAAATACACAAACACTAGTAATATAGGTATTTGACAAACTTTAAATAGTTACAAACAAACATCAAGTGTATTTATATAATCAATTGACTCTGAAGTTGCAAACAGGAAGTCTTCAGTCATTGTAGGATCTTGAGGGACACTCTTGAATAATGTGGTCGATGGTTTGGTTCTCCCCACAGTCACATTGAGGAGACGGGTTCTTTCCCCATTTATGTAGCATGTATGCACATCTGCCATGTCTGGTTCGGATCCTATTTAGAGTGGACCATGTTTTGCGTGGAAGATCAAAACCTGGTGGCTTGTGGGTAATGCAGCGCATGTTATTTTGCCATTCGGTCCATTCTTGGGACCATGCATTCGTGATGTTGAACTCCTCATGTATCATTCTTGCCGTTTTCATTGGTGGTTTTCTAGAACGGAGACAGATATTTCGTGCATCCTCGGTATCTTGGTGGATCGGCAGGTTTATATTGTTCAAGAGCTTTTTGTATTCACGTGTAAGTGCGTCGACTCGTCGTAAATGTGGAGGTGGGATGTGACTTAATACTGGAAGCCATTGGGTGGGAGTTGATTTAATTGTACCAGCTATCATCTGCTCCCCAGGTGGTACCGCAGAGCTTCTGTATAATGTTATTTCTTGTACTCAACTTTTGGGCAGGTTTTGTTAAATGCTCTTTAAATGATAGCGTTCTGTCTAGTGTTACGCCCAGATACTTCGGTGTTTTGTTGTGGGTAAGTGTGGTATTTTCATACCGTATGTTGAGTTCCTTTCCAGCAAGTTTATTGTTCAGGTGAAAGCAACTAACTTTCTGTTTTGGATGCATTTGGTTAAAGTCGCCACTTGCGAAAATATTTGCCCAATGTATATAAGTCTGCCGTCAGAACTTCTTCAGACGTTTCTAGTATTCTGCATCGTGTAGCGAGGGCCCAGTCATCGGCGTATCCGAACTTTCTTGACTGTGTTTCCGGCATATCTGCTAGGTATAAGCTAAATAGTAGTGGAGAGAGCACTGACCCCTGTGGTAGGCCATTCTTAAGTTTCTTTGATAGGCTGATATCTGTGCCCATCACTACTTGAAACATTCGGTCGTTGAGCATGCTATCTATTAGGCGTGCTGTTGGTTTAGAGGGGATTGCACGGAGAATTTTGTATATAATGCCCTCTCTCCATACTGTATCGTAAGCTGCTTAGAGATCAATAAATGCCGCTGAAGTTTTAAGTCTTCTTTGGAAACCCGCTTCGATGTAGGTGGTGAGTGACATTACCTGGTCTGCACAGCTTCGTTCTGGTCGAAAACCCGCTTGTTCGACTGGGATCGCCTGGAACAGTTCTGTACTGATTCTATTATATATAAGCCTCTCTAATAGTTTGTAGATGGCAGAGAGAAGCGCAATTGGTCTATAGTTTTTTAGGTTGTCGGCGGGTTTGCCTGGCTTTAGTATGGCTATTATCTTAGAGCGCTTTAGTTCTTGTGGAATATTTCCAGTTACCATGAGGTCTGTGAAAAATCAAGCCAGACAAACTTTTGTATACTTGCCACAATTTATTAGGAATTCAGGGTGAATATTATCAAATCCTGGTGCCTTTGCTGGCTTAACGTCTTTAAGAGCCTTTAATATGTCATCGCTGGTGAAGGGGAGGGAATGCTCCGTTTCTGTGGCTACGTGTTTTAAAGTTTTAAGTTCTCTCTTTACGAAAATGGTGTGTGCTTTATCCTTTGGTGCCCTGGATGTTTTTACTATATGTGATGCTACGGCATCTGGCTTTACGGCTGCCTCTCGGCGTTTCGTACGGACCCCACTCCCTAATTTTCTCAGTAATGACCATGCCTGTCTGCTTGATTTCTGGAAGTTTAGACTTTCCACTGTTTCGGTCCTCTTTTGGCTTCTAGCGGCGTCTAGGCTGTACAGTAGTTCATCCGCTATTTCTTGGTCGCCAGTTTCAAGAAAGCTCTGATATAATTCCTCGCTATTTTCCGACCAGCCAGGGATATATTCTTTGCGATAGCCTCTTGGTCTGTGTTTTTTGGCTACACTTAGGACGGCACCAACAAATCTGTGGTAGTTTTTGATATTAGGTGTAATCCACCCTAGATTTATCCAGATCCGCAGAGAAGTCAGTCCAGTTGGCCTTTTTAAAATTCCATCTTGGACTTGGGATAGAACTCATTAAAGGGATTTGCGGCCCTACTTCTATTATTACTGGTCGATGTTGGCGGTGTGGGAAATCAGTTAGAACTCTTCGTGAAGCCCCTAGAGGTATGTCTTTGTTGTCGGTCGAGACGAAGCATAGGTCGGGGTTGTATTCCCGCCTCCATGCCGCGGATCTGAAGGTTGATCGATCTTTGGCATTAAACAAAAGGTACAGGCGTTCGTCTTCTGCCCATTTTATTAAAGCATTCCCATTCGCATCATTATTTTTGTACTTCCACTGTTCATGATGGCTATTGTAATCTCCAACGTATACAGCAGGGTGAGGATGTACTTCAATTGCTTGGGCTGGCCACGACGTAGCAGGTGGCTTGTAAATGTTAGACACGGTAATGTTAGCGATTTTTTGACCACATTATAAATACAGTCATCAGTGGAAGTAGAGATTAGCGAAGCATTTTCAATATCTTCTTTGACATATGTGGCTGTGCCGTATGTTCGGTGGTAAGTTGCGCCTAATAGTTCATAGCCCGGTATTTTGCCCCTTTTTTGTAGTTGCTTCTCTGTTTCGCAGTGGGTTTCCTGTATAGCAATTAAGTCAATGTTGTCATCTTTTAATAGTTTTCATAAAAACTGGCTTTTAGCATAGCTTATGCCTTCTATGTTTATATGGCAAATTCGAACTTTAGGTCTGATTGGTCTGGTTGTGCGGTCCTCACAAGGGCCGTTTATTTTGTTTATCATCTTTCGTTGGAAGTGTTGTTTCGTCAGAAGATCCTAAGGATTGTCTGACTGCCAGTATGTGCTAGTTCATTTAGCGTTACCCAGGGTGCACGTGTAGTATTCTACTACGGACGCGAACTAGCTCTACACACATTAATACCTGAGTTTTACGTACATTGTTTTGTTAGCGTTCTGGCCACATATCCACACATTAGCACTGGTTTAATCACTGTTTTATATATCCTGATTTAAGAAAGTCGTATTAGACCTCTGAATTTAAAAGTATTATAAGAGTTATATATACATCAGTTAGCTACCTGAATATTCCCTTTTATTTCTTATGTTACAACGTTATCTACGATATCTAAAATGTTGCAATCCTTTAAAATTATATGGGTCTATTGTTACGTTATGCCCCACTCTACGTCATCTCTTTTGTATATTTAAGAACATTTATATACTTTATTACTGACTATTAGACCGTTTTTTTATGCTAATATCATTATTTTATAGCATTCTAATATTTAATTTATGGATTAAATCCGGATAGCAAATTGATATTCTTCTCTTTCTCGGAAAAATAATATTCTAACACACAAAATCCTATTAAATTGCCAAAACCTTCCTTGCATATTCTATTCACTCATGAGGGGCAGCAGCAATATCAGTACCATAACATGGCGTATAATACTGGACTGGCTAATCGTTGGATAATGGGAAGCATGAGTTTTAATGTTTTCGGGACTGCCATCTGTTAGCGGAGAGCAGAGATATCAGTACCAAGTTAATGCATATAGTAATTGTTGCTTGAACTTTATTATTATTAAACAACACTATATTTTCTAGTAAAATCATCATGACTTTACAGTAAGACAAATTTTCGAACGTTGGTTACGGAAACATCATGTACATACCACCAGGTTCCCTATGTCGATATCCAGCAAAATCGTTGTCATAAGGAGACGGCAAACAAAAATCCAGAGATAAAAATATGCACTAAGAAAGTCTGTTTTATTCAACAGTCGAATAAACTACAGATTCTTGATTCAAATAGTCAAAAAATCAATAAACAGCTTAGTAAAATAGAAATAACGCCTATTTAAGATGTAATCCATTAACGGGCCAAGGTACAAAGCACTCCTGGCATATGCTAATGATATGGATCTCATAAGAAACTCTCTCCGGTCCGCAAACATCTTTAACAAAGTGCACGAAAAATGTTTCACTTAAAATCAACGAAATGAAAACCGAATACAAGCGAATCAACAGAAGAGACCAATTTAATAAATTTAGAAAAAACATTAAAGTCAACAACTACAATTTCGAAAATATGGAACAATTTAAATTTGCTGTGGCAAAAATCATCATACTTGGGTTACATTGATATTTATGTGGCAATCAGCTGTAAAAGTCATTGCCTTTTTCGTGTCGTATCATATTTTAGCATATCATATTTTGAGTGAAATTGATCCTAAATGCGTCTAATAATATTAAGTTGGTAAAACAGCTGTGTTTTTATGCTCATTCGTTCACCTTTTGTAAAACAGTCTGTGTAAATATAAGGGATTTATATAATCTTTTCATTTCGTAATCTTTTCGTTTATGCCTTTTCTTCTTTTTGTCTTCTCTTTCCTATTGAAAATACAGCCAGGTAAATGACGTTTTTAAAATTTATGTCAATATTTCTGAAGTGCCTTTCCTTGAATAATTTTTTTTAAGCCTAGTTCGTTTGATTACATGTAATTGATTTGATATTCCACAACAGATATGTATTGATTGTAGGTAGGATAGCAGGTGTTGATAAATATAATGGGTCGGTAGATAGTCTCATTATTCCTAAATCTGACCATATGTTACCTCCTCCTTCATTTGTGGAAGTCTTAAAGGCATTTTTTCTCTTAGGGCATCCTCCCAATTTAACTTGGCAATGCAGTTATTATAGAGTCTTTGGATAAAGCCAGCGCAACTTTAGCACTGAGATTTAGTTTCTTGTACGACGTTGCTATCTTTATATATGTGTTTGACCTTGGAATTAGCTCTGTTCGGTATTGGTTAGTACTCGGACCTCTGTAAGTCGGAAAATACCTCTGATGGCTTTTCTAGCAATCCTGGTCTAATTAATACGTTCTCGTCACGTATCCACATATTAGCACTGGTTTGATCACTATTTTATATATCCTGATTTTAGAGATTCGAATTAGACTTCTGGATTTAAAAGAGGGTTATATATATATATATATATATATATATATATATATATATATATATATATATATATATATATATATATATATATATATAAACATCAGTTAGCTACCTAAATATTCCCTTTTATTTTTTACGTAACAACATTACCTACGGCATCTAAGACGCTGCAATCTTTCAAAATTATATGGCTTTATTGTTCCGTTATGCCCTACTCTCGATCCTCTCTTTTGTATGTTAAAGAACATTTATTTGATTTTCTCATTAGTGACTATTAGACCATCAGTCAGACTATCAGTCAGACTATCAGTCAGTCCCACGGATTCTGGGGGGGGGGGGCAAAATTCTGACATATTTTAGAAAACCATCTAACAGATATATATCTCTAAAAATTGCAACTTTCAATGCAAGAACCCTGCTATCAGAAGAACAATTCATTGAAATGGAATCTGAACTTGATAAAATCAATTGGGACATTGTTGGAGTCGCTGAGGTCGGTCAGAAGGAAAGAAGAAAGCCTAACCACTTTAAAATCCGGTCACATTTTCTATCATGTCGGAGAAAACGATGGGAATGGAGGCATTGGGCTCTTTCTTAATAAAAAACTAGCTGAGAATATCATATCAGTAAAAGCAGTTTCCACAAGAGTTATACTTGCAAAATTACAACTAAACACCCGTTACTCCATAAAGATCATTCAAGTCTATGCACCAACATCGAGTCACGCTGACGAAGAAATAGAACAGTTCTATGATGACTTGTACACAGCTGTTTCAGAAGACCAAGAACATTTTACGGTAATATGTGGCGACTTTAATGCCAAAATAGGAATAAGCACTGACCCAGCTGAAAATGCCCTCGGAAATTTTGGCACACCAGGTAGAAACGAAAGGGGCGAAATACTCTTAAATTTCCTATTAGAAAACAATCTATACTTAATGAATAGCTTCTTCTATAAGAAGATCCATAGAAGATGGTCTTGGAAGAGCCCCTATGGTAAGACAAAAAATGAGATCGACTTCATCATCACTGACAAAAAACATATAGTCAAAGATGTTACAGTCTTAAATCAATTTTCGGTTGCAAGCGATCATAGAATGGTCCGAGCAACTGTAGAAATCAATATTAAGCAAGAAAGACTGAAGATGATAAAAAGTCAAAAATTAAAACCTTGGATGCGCCCAACGAATGAACTAGAGTTTGAAAAATATATCACCAGTAACTTACTCAGAAATACAACAAGAGAAGAGGTAAATAACCTAAACGAAGAAATAATAGATACATTAACACAAGCTCAGGAAAAATTTGGCCCTAAACATGGAAAAAAACAAAAAATTAGTAAAGAAACGAAACAAAAAATGGAAGATCGTAGAATGCTGAGAAGTCAAGGAAATGTTGACTTACAAGATATAAACAACATCAATAAAGAAATCTCCAAAGCCATCAGACGGGATATTAGAAAATACAACAACTCAAAAATATGAAAAATAATAGAGCTCCGGGGGAAGATGGTGTAGTCATTGAGACAATTAAACTAGGAGGTCCACTTTTGATGTCCCGAATCCAAACACTTTTTAATCTATGTCTGCAGAGTGGAAACATTCCAAGTAAATGAAAAAATTCGGTTACAATCCTCCTCCACAAAAAAGAGGATAAATCAGATCTCGAAAACTATAGGCCAATTAGTTTGCTTAACCACCTACACAAGCTCTTTCGAATATAACAGACCCCTTGCTCTTATCTTTGTCAAGTTCCACGAAGCATTTGACGCAGTCGAAACAGTTGCTATCTTAAAAGCACTATCAGAATGCAGAATAGATCACAGGTATGCAAATATTATTCGAAATATATACGAAAATGCGACAACAACCGTTAAACTCCATTGCACTAAGAAGATAAAAATTGGCAGAGGGGTGCGGCAAGGAGATGGGAGTGGATGGAATGGAGCTAGAGTGGGAATCAAAGGGTATTAGAATCGATGGAAAGATATTCAATCATCTCAGATATGCCGATGATATTGTTCTCATAACAGACAACTTAGGAGAAGCCAGAGTTATGCTACAACAACTACAGCAAGTAACCCAGAAAGTCGGTTTAAAAATAAACTATGGAAAAACAAAAATGATGACCAATCTCGTCCCCAATGAGCTAATAGAAATCGAAAAGTCGCCCATAGAACTTGTGGAAAAATATGTGTATTTGGGTCACGAAATAAGGTTAACGCGAGATAACCAAACATGCGAGCTACTCAGAAGAATAAGTCTGGGTTGGGCTGCATTCGGAAAAATGAGAGACGTATTTAAAACAAATATACCGATCCATTTAAAAAGAAAAGCTTTTAACCAGTGCGTTCTACCAGTCCTCACATACGGAGCAGAAACCTTAACTCTCACAAAAACATCAGCCGAAAAATTGAGAAGGACACAACGAAAGATGGAGAGATCAATGCTTTGAATAAACTTAAGCAATAGAATAAGAAACGAGGAAGTTCGTAGACGAACCGGAGTGGAAGACATTATCGAACATATTACAAAAAAAATGAAGATGGGCAGGACATGTTGCAAGAATAAAAGACGACAGTTGGACAAAAAAATTGCTTGAGTGGAGACCACGGGCTGACAAGCGAAGCCGAGAAAGACCCCCAACGCGATGGACCGACGACCTCAAAAGAATCGTGACCAATTAGATAGCAGAGGCGCAGAACAGAAGCAGATGGAAAAGTCTAGAGGAGGCCTATGTTCAACAATGGACAACTCAGGGCTGATTGATGATGATGATGATGACTATTAGACCGCTTTTTTTGCTGCTACTAGCATTATTTTAGAGCATTCTATTATTTAATTTATGGATTAAATCCGTATAGCAAATAGATATTCTTCACTTTCTCGGAGAAATAATATTCTAACACACAAAATCGTATTAAATTGTCAAAACCTTCCTTGCATATTCTATTCACTTATGAGGAGCAGCAGCAATATCAGTACCATAATAAGGCGTATAGTTCTGGACTGGCTAATTGTTGGATAATGAGAAGCATGAGTGTAGCAGTTTTAATGTTTTCGGGACTGCTACCTGGTATCGGGGAGCAGAATTATCATTACCGAGTATAGGAATTGTTGCTTGAACTTTATTATTATCAAACAATACTATATTTCCTAGTAAAATAATCATAAATTTACAGTAAGAAAAATTTTTGAACGTTGGTTATGAAAACATCATGTACAATGTACATACCACCGGATTCACTATGTCCATATCCAGCAAAATCCTTGTAATAATGATACTGGAAACCAAAGATGAAAATATGCTCCAAGAAACTCTGTGTTATAAAACAGTCGAATAAAATACAGATTCTCGATTCCAATAATCAAAAAATTAATGAACAGCTTACTAAAATAGAAATAACGCCTATTTAAGATGTAATCCATTAACGGCCCAAGGGACAAAGCACTCCTAGCATATGCTAATGATATAGAACTCATAACTCTAATGAGAAACTCTTCCGTCCACAAACTTCAATAAAGTGAAGAGAGCACAAAAAATGTTTGACTTAAAATCAACGAAATGAAAACCAAATACAAGCGAATCAACAGAAAACCAATCAAGCAATTCAATAAATTTATTTCAATTTCACTATTACATTTTCAATATTACAATTTCAAAAGTATGGAACACTTTAAATATCTTAGATCACTAATCACGGTTAATAATAATGCCACTAAAGAAATACAGAGCATAATTCAAACTTCAGACCTATTTTAATACATGGATGTGAGTCATGGAGAATGACTAAAACAAATAAGGAAGCACTCCGAATATTTGAAAGGAAAATATTCAGAAATTTTTATTTAACCCCATTATCATAACTACTATTTAAATGGGAATAAGCCACAATTAGAGGTTAAAGTTAGTTTATTGACGTTTCAATTTCCACTTCGGAAATCATTCTCACTAATGTTTGTATTTTGAGAACGATTTCCGAAGTGGAAATTGAAACGTCAATAAACTAACTTTAACCTTTAATTGTGGCTTATTCCCGTTTAAATAGTAATTACTTTAAAATGCCACAAGAAAAAAGCTTCAGAACTCATTATCATATCGCTACAAATCCGTATAGAATAAGAAAACATACTGAATAAAGAAAGCTCGCATAACGATATTGTTCAGGAAAATAAATCCCTTAAGGTATATCGGACACGTGCATAGACGCCAAGATGTCAAACTTGTAGAACTGGTGTGGAAGGAAGTTAGCACAGAAGAATGCCACTTGGGCATGTCAGTATACAATGGAGAGAAAACATCCAATCATATCTCAAAAAATGAACATTTCATTTGATTGCAGATTCGTGGAAAATCGATCAACTTGGAGATAAGTTGTAGTCAGCGAAGACCTACCCAGTGCTGTAGCGCTACGTATTGATAATGATAAAGAGAAAGGAGAAACAGTGACACAAAGCAACAAAAATGGGCTATGGAGCAAAGCTGCTTCAAAATCTTTGATTTGAGAGGATTTAAATGAAAGTATAAGAAATACAATGGATGATTGATGGATTCGAGAAACTTGAGACTTGAGAAAGGCACTCTCCGAAACAGCTGTAGTGATAAGATAGAAATAATTTTGTAGAAGTTTTGCTGTTTTATTGTTAAACAAAATGGAATTAACATATGACATTATATACGCTAAAATAACTAGACAACTTATATGATACGGACATATAAGGAGAAAGTTTAATGATACAATAATCTACCCAATATTTGTTATGAGTAAAAACAATATGAATAAACAAAATAAAGAACACCATGGCAAAAGGCAAAAAGAGTAATGATTTAAAAATGAGAGAGGTATCCTGTGGATAACATGTGCTTAATTAGGAACGAATGCAGATGAAGATCAGAAGACGACAAAGAACGTTTTAAATTGATAAATGTATACAATTTTTAACAATGTATATTTATAGGTCATTATTAGGGCCAACGTGCTAATTTTATGTAAAATAACACTTTTCAAGTTGGATCGGTTACAGCACGGTGGAATCAAATACACTCATAAGTTAAAAACTATCGATGTTTATATGAAAGATGAAACCTTATGGCACATGACCGTGCAATCTTGACACCTACACATTATCACATAATTGTGAACGGCATATTGTACCTAATTACTGAGAAGTTTGTTATTTTATTCTAAGAATAAGTTTAATAATTTCGGGAGATTTAATGTATTTAAAATTTTACAGGATCCGGTATCGTAATAAGAAGTCATATTTCACTACAACTCCATTGAAACGTGTTAAATTTTACTTTGGATATTCTTTTTGTGAATATAATAAGTAAAAATACAGTAAGTTTCATCTTCTTATTGTGCCGTATTCTAATTAAGGTTAGCGATTACTTCTTTAAACGCTTCCCATAAATTATTATAGTTTAAATTTAACTACTTTATGAAACAAATATTGCACGTCATAAATTGCAGGAATTGAAAAATTACAAAGATCTCCTATTTACAGAGTTTCTTTTAATTTTATGTAGTTTATTATAATCCTACCAAAGGGCTTCTACTTTCTTAAACTGTTACACGACTACTCTACTCGATGTTAGTACATTTAGAGACTAAATATTTAAGTGAATATACATTTTAACAAAAAATAATAATAAATAAAACGAAAACTAGCCATTTCCAAGTTTATAATAAATACTTTTTTAAGTTTGAAAATAATTAAAGCAAGTAATATAAATAACCACCATAAAATATTTAACTACATTAACCAAGTACCTATTTGTGAAATTTCTCGATGACTAAATTAATTGATATTTAAATAAATTTGAAGTTCCAAAACGTACCTGCTGTAAAATTTAAAAATCTACGACTAATCAAATTATTGGCAACATCGGAGGAGTTTAGTTGTGTACGCAAAGAAATGTATACGGATCCCAAAAGTGTTTTTTAATCCGACGTGTTGATCGGAGTCCACATAAAGCGCTACCCAGATAATAATATACACGATATATATTCGCCTGGAGTTAGTATAATACCGTTTTAGTACGGAGCCCCCATTAACCGCTAGATCTATATATATATATATATATATATATATATATATATATATATATATATATATATACATATATATATATATATATATATATATATATATATATATATATATATATATATATATATATATATATATATATCTACGGCATAAAGTAAACTCCGCCCATGTTAAAATTAAGGTTCAAGTGTCAAGTGAGCTCCGCGGTGAAGTGGACACCGATATACGGAGCTCACTTGACCATTCCATAATATTGGCTGTGTCGATTCGTTAACATGTATAGTTTCATAATTTTTAAAAATTATGAAACGTACCCCTGTATCATAAATGTATATCGCTTAGTTCACTTGTATATATTATAGGGGTCGTTCAGGTCTTTTTCACTGTATATTGGAACCATAAGTATATCGGTTTAAGTAAGCTCTGATAGTTTGGCAACTATGCGATTAAGCCGTATATTTTCACCGTATATTCTAAACGGTTCATACGGACTCCTTAGTCTTTATTTTTGTTATTATTCATACGCATTACAGTATGTAATAGATATGTCTACTACCAAATACCTGTTTTTGGTAGGTACGTGCTTTTCTAAAAATAGCTTTATAGATACAAAAGGATTTCGTTACCAAGTTGGATGTATCTTGCATATGCGAAAATTTCCTAATGCATTTTGTTAACGTCAGTATGTCTTTATACGTTTTATTTAATAATCCGATTAATATGAACTTAATTTATTTCATCCATCTATTGTTTTACGATATCTTGTAGCTTCTTTATTATTTTATTTCTGATTTTGTTTGTATACTACATATAATTCTGGATAGGTTATCTTAAAATAAATATTTAAGTGTTAAAATAGATATTTTTGTGTAAAAATGGATAGTAGTACGCAAAAAATGAAAGAATGCTTAATTTATCTAGCCAGAATATATCACTTTACCAATACCACATACTTCTGAATGGTAAGGTAATTTAGGGGTAATATCTAATCAATATAAGTGGAGTTAGTGTCCAATTTGCAATGATTTTTATAAGCAATAGCTTACTGACTGTACTCCACATGTTCAGTTTAGATAATTAAACCTTGTCACTTCAGAAAAAAGCAATTTAAATGGCAAAGTCAACTAAGAAGGTGTGAAGAATCTTTTACCACCCCACATTCACACAAGTTAAACGGTGTTTGCAGGCAAGAGTCCTCCCGAGGGTTCAGATGGCGAGGATTAGCTTTTTTTGGTATATCTTACACACGTGTTGATCTGGCCAGTTTTTTCTCGATTTTAGTCATAAAATGGGCTCGTATTCGTGGAGTACATGTTGCGAATCTAGATTTTGTTTCTTTCGTTCCTTAGCTACTTATCTTCGAATATTAGGTGTCTTGGTAGCTACGATATTGTAGAGCTTATGTATGGATGTGAGTCTTAATATCCGCAGAATTTGGATGACTAATTTATAGCTAAATCTACGAGTTAAGTGTGTGTTGGTGTCATTCATACTGGCAAGGTATATTCGGCAGCAGAAGCATAGAATGCAAGCGTTTACGTTTTAAGGGTGGAAGGATGTGCTTCTCATTTTTAGCTGACAAGTTTGCGGAGAATAATACTTCTGGTCCTCAGTGTGCCTTTTAGTTTTAAGCAAAGTTCTGTGAATGACTAAGTGTAATACAAACTATCTTCAAGATATTTATAGCAAGTCCAGAGTATAAGGATTTCATGACACTATTGGATGTTCAGATTTGTGAAAACGTCTGTGTTGGGGACATTAAAGTAGCACACCTGAGTTTTTCCGGGGTTTGGCTTAAAAACGATTTATAGTCTATTTTTATTGTGTTTAAAGCATGATTTAGATTTTTCTCCACTTCAGCAACAAAAGTTTTTGGTTGTGCAATAATAGATGTGTCGTATATATAATAAAAGTCCTAGTATTTACTGGTATGGATTGATGGTTTGTGTACATTTTATACAGTGTAGGTGCCATTACGCTACCCCAAAGGAGACCGTTCTTCGGCGTTCTCCATCTGCTATTCTTACCATTGAGAAATACCAAAAATCTTCTGTTGTGTAGGCATACGCTAATAAAACAAGTAAGTTAATTACCTAAGGAGATATCATATAGATTTTGAAAAAATGCCCTCTTATTTAAGGTGTCGTAAGCTGCATATTGCTGCTTATATTGACAAATACCACTCCTCATAACTGATATCTTTCGTACCCATCTTTGCTGTGTTGGGCAAGATTTAGTATTTGTGACGTATATGATCTTCCCTGTCTGTAGCAACTTTTATCTTTTAATTTGAGTTTTTCTTCTGTTTTACCTCTTGAGGAGTATTTTGTAAAGCAAAATAAATATATTGACCAATAGCTTTTGTGGTCGTTGGAGTTTTTGCCAGGTTTAAGCAAGGCAACAACTTTGTCTTTGCTTTGTTTGTCTGAAGACTTTGGATATCAGTAACTGTTGTATTTTTGGTCCAAATTTTATAATAAGCTTTGTGCTCAGATCTTCAGTCAGTGCCGTACTATTCTATAATATATACGTAGATAGTGGATCCAAGCTCAACATCGGTAAAAGGTTCCTTCAGCTGACTGGTTTTGTCCTCTCTCATTTTAAGTTTTTCTTTGCTTCTTTGCCGTCAGAGATAGCACTTTCACATTTATTATGTGATTTTCAGCGATCAGCTTAATACCAAATACACTATTTTTTGCCCTCTATGTATTTTCTGCACTAGAAATATGTCACATTTGTGCTAAGCGCATATGTATGATAAGGTTAAGTAAAGTAAAGTGTCTATCTCTAGATATGCCCTTAATATTTATAGATATAATTAGAATAATTGATCCTAAAAAGGACTGATTTGACAAAAATCATATTGAACGGGTGATTCTGATTAGCCGAATAATTAATTATTTATTACCCAGGGTACAACTGATTACGATGGTCTTATTTGTACTCAAATTTTCGTAAAGGCTTCTCTTTTGAACCCCATAAGAAATGGCTAAGTAACTTTTCATTAAAAATAATTTTACATACTCGACGATATTTCGAATCAGATTTGTATAGTAATAACTATAGTTAATATGGAGTCTCTTTGTGAAAAGTAAATGAGTTTGTAATATCGGTTACAACTCATATATGAATGATAAGGACATAAACGGTTAAAATAAGTGCACAGAATTTTAACTAAATATATCGGCGCCATTGTTCAGGAGATAGATTTATCCCAGAGATTAAAGGTTACATGTATATTCCAGGTTCTATTTACGTATTTGCATTACTAAAAAAGTATATTTGAAATAAAGGCCTTAAGATATCTTTAGATTCTATGGAAATTAGAATCTATGGAAATTAGCAAATTAAAAAATACAGACATAATTCTCAATGACCGAATTGAGACAAACAGTTGTCTCAAGTATTGTTTATATTGTAAAGGTCATCGTCATAGTATAGTCAGAACGCGACAAGGTTCTATTGGCTTTTCTGCTTTTTGTCTCCTCATTCCTATTGAAAACTTAGCCACGTAAATAACGTTTTAAAAATATATGTCAATATTTCTGAAGTGCCTTTCCTAAGAAAACTTTTATTAAGCCTAGTTCGTTTGACTACATGTAATGGATTTGATAGTTCCCAACAGATAAGTATTGATTGATTGATTGTAGGTTGGATAGCAGTTGGTTGTACAGGCATGTGTTGATAAATATGATGGGTCGGTAGGTAGTCCCATTATTCCTAAATCTGACCATATGTTACCTCCCCTGTTGATTCATGGACGTCCTAAGGGCATGTTTTCTCTCGGGGAATTCTCCCAGTTTAACTTGGCAATGCAGTTATTAGAAAGCCTTTGGATATAGCCAGCGTAACTTTGGCGTTGAGATTTAGTCTCTTGTATGACGTTGCTATCTTTATATATCTGTTAGACCTTGGCATTAGTTCCGGTTCGGTATTGGTTAGTATTCGGACCTTTGTAAGTTGGAAAATAATTCTGATAACTTTTCTAGTAATCCTGATCTAATTAATACCTAAGTTTCACTTACATTGTTTTGTCAGCGTTCTCGTCACATTTTCAGTCAATAGCACTTAGAAAGCAACTTACAAAGGTCCGAATACTAACCAATACCGAACCGGAACTAATGCCAAGATCTAACAGATATATAAAGATAGCAACGTCATACAAGAGACTAAATCTCAACGCCAAAGTTACGCTGGCTATATCCAAAGGCTTTCTAATAACTGCATTGCCAAGTTAAACTTGGAGAATTCCCAGAGAGAAAAAATGCCCTTAGGACGTCCACGAATCAACAGGGGAGGTAACATATGGTCAGATTTAGGAATAATGGGACTACCTACCGACCCATCGTATTTATCAACACATGCCTGTATAACCAACTGCTATCCAACCTACAATGAATCAATCAATACTTATCTGTTGGGAACTATAAAATCCATTACATGTAGCCAAACGAACTAGGCTTAATAAAAGTTATCTTAGGAAAGGCACTTCAGAAATATTGACATATATTTTTAAAACGTTATTTACGTGCTAAGTTTTCAATAGGAATGAGGAGACAAAATGCAGAAAAGCCAATAGAACCTTGTTGCGTTCTGACTATACTATGACGATGACCTTTACAATAGCACTGGTTTAATCACTTTTTTATATATCCTGATTTTATAGATTTGTATTAGACTTCTGGATTTAAAAGTGTTATGTGGGTTATATCTACATTAGTTAGCTACCTGAATATTCCATTTTATTTCTTATGTGACAGCGTTATCTACGATACCTAAAACGTTGCAATCTTTCAAAATTATATGGGTTTATTGTTACGTTATGCCCTACTCTACGTCCTCTCTCTTGTATGTTAAAGAAAATTTATTTAGTTTTCTCATTACTTACTATCAGACCGTTTTTTACTGCTAATAGCATTATTTTATAGCATTCTAATATTTAATCTATGGATTAAATCCGGATAGTAAATAGATATTTTGCACTTTCTCGGAGAAATAATATTCTAACATACAAAATGCCATTAAATTGATAAAACCTTTCTTGCATATTATATTTACTTATGAGGGACAGCAGCAATAACAGTACCATAATAAGGCGTATAGTCCTGGACTGGCTAATCGTTGGATAATTGGAAGCATGAGTGTAGCAGTTTTAATGTTTTCGGGACTGCTACCTGGTATCGGGGAGCAGAGATATCAGTACCAAGTTAGTGCATATAGGAATTGTTAATTGAACTTTATTATTATTAAACAGCACTATATTTCCTAGTAAAATCGTCATGACTTTACAGTTAGACAAATTTTCTAACGTTGGTTATGGAAACATCATATACATAACACCGGATTCCCTAGATCGACATTCAGCAAAATTCTTTTAATAATGATACGGGAGTAAAAATATAAATATTTGGGAGTTTACATCAACAAAGGATTAGATTAAGACTAAGAAATCAGGGTACGAATAGAAATGGCAAGGGCAGCGTTCTGAAAATTCAAGCAATTGTTCTGTGACAAAAATCTGAATACTGCGCTAAGACTGAGGTTTGTTGAATGTTACGTCTGGTCTTAACTATTGTACAGAGTAGAAATATGGACGGTAAAAGCGCAAATAGTTAGGAAGCTTCAAGCCTTTGAATTTTGGATATACCTGAGAATGTTGAGAATTCCATGGACTGCCAGGGTCACCAATGAGGAAGTGCTGAGAAGGATGGGTCGAGACAAAAAATAATAATAAAAGTACGCAGGACTGCATACCTGGGACACATACTAAGGAATATAAAGTCTTCTGCAGGGTAGAGTCGATGGTAAAAAGGGAATAGGTAGAAAGAGGAAGTCATGGCCGCGAAATATTCGTGACTGGACAAACATGACTGTAGACGAATTATTTCACATTGCAAAAGACAGAGATACTTTTAGAAATGTGGCCGCCAACCTCCGTTAATGGGAACGGCATAGGAAGAAGAAGAATGATACGCTAAACAAAAAAAAACAGAGATGAAGATAGGCGCCAAGAAACTCTGTGTTATAAAACAGTTGAATAAAATACAGATTCTCGATTCAAATATTCAAAAATTTAGTGAACAGCATACTAAAATAGAAATAACGTTTATTTAAAATGCAATTCATTAATGGCTCAAGGTACAAAGCAGTCCTCGCATCTACTAATGATATTGAGCTTATAAGAAACTCTCTCCCGTCCGCAAACGACATCTTCAACAAAGTGAAGAGAGCACGAAAAATGTTTCACTTAAAATCAACAAAATAAAAACCAAATACAAGCGAATCAATAGAAGAAAGCAATTCAATACATCTAGATAAAATATTAAAGTCAACAACTATAATTTCGAAAGTATGGAACACTTTAAATATTTTAGATTAATAATCACGGTTAATAATAATGTCACTAAAGAAATACAAAGCATAATTCACTTCAGACCTATTTTAAAACATGAATGTTTTTTAAAACAATAAGACCGAACATATTATATTATGTAATAATTGTAATAGATATGTTGGCTAGAATCAAATTACCATAAAGTCACCGAAATATTTTATCTGAGTAATGACTCACTACTGATTGCTACGTTACGTTATACGATACATTTATAGTTAAAAGCGAAATTATTAGGTGTTATGCCATGTATAATAAATGTGTATCTATAAAGTATTATAGTAAGATATTGAATTTCCTACATTTAAAAATCGAAATATTGAAATTAGACAGTAAAAAATTATAATTTTAAGATTGATTTATAAATTATTATAATTTAAATTTTACTACTTTGTGAAACAAATATTGTACATCAAAAAACGTAGCAATCGAAACATCGGAACGTACATTTATATATTAAATTTTTCAGTGCCAATGCATTAAAAAAATACTAATAAATAAAAATGGACACTTGCATTTTCCAAGCTTATAACAGACACTAACTTAAGTTTAAAAATAATTAAAGCAAGTAATATAAATTACCAACATAAAATATTTAACTACATTAACCAAGTATTTGTGAAATTTCGGGATGACTAAATTGATTGATATTTAAATAAATTTCAAGTTCCAAAACGTACCTGCTGTAAAATTTAAAAATCTACGACTAATCAAATTATTGGTAACATCGGAAGAGTTTAGTTGTGTACGCAAAGAAATGTATACGGATCCCAAAAGTGTTTCAACCTATTACGGAGTCCACTTAATCCGACGTGTTGGTCGGAGTCCACATACAGCGCTACCCAGATAATAATATACACGGTGTATATTCGCCTGGAGTTAGTATAAGACCGTTTTAGTACGGGGCCCACATTAACCGCTAGATCTATATATATATATATATATATATATATATATATATATATATATATATATATATATATATATATATATATATATATATATATATATATATATATATATACATCTAGCGGTTAATGTAAGCTCCGTTCTAAAACGGTATTATACTAACTCCAGTAGAATATACACCGTGTATATTATTATCTGCGTAGCGCTTTATGTAGACTCCGAGCAACACGTAGGATTAAGTGAACTCTGTAATAGGTTAAAACACTTTTGGGATCCGTATGTATACCTTCGCGTACACAACTAAACTCTTGCGATGTTGCCAATAATTTGATTAGTCGTAGACTTTCAAATTTTACAGCAGGTACATTTTGGAACTTCAAATTTATTTAAATATCAATCAATTTAGTCATTGAGAAATTTCACAAATACTTGGTTAATGCAGTTAAATATTTTAGAGTGGTAATTTACATTACTTGCTTAAATTATTTATAAACTTAAGTAGTGTCTATTATAAACTTGGAAAAGGCAAGAGTTCATTTTTATTTATTAGTATTTTTTTTAAATGCGTTGGCACTGAAATTTTTATTATATAAATGAACGTTCCGATGTTTCGATTGCTACAGTTTATTACGTATAAAATATTTGTTTAATGGAGTAGTAAAATTTAAATTATAACAATTTATAAATCATTCTTAAAATTCCAATTTTTTACCGTCTAATTTCAATATTTTGATTTTTAAATGTAGAGAATTCAATATTCTATATACTATATTTTAGATACACATAAACACATGGATACACTTATGGCAGATACTAAAAGAAGAAATATTTGGGTTCCTTAGGGTATCTTGATTCTCGGCAACATATCTATTACAATTACATATAATATGTTCGGTCTTATTGTTTTAAATGCTTTGTCGCTTGTACAAGCTATTATTATTTTCAACTTTATATAATTGTGTTTTTGTATTATTCGTTGTCAGGCATATCAAAATTTAATTTTTAATTTAGAAGTAAATGTATAATATAATATTATTTTTTCTGCCACTTAGTTTAAATATAGATCACTTATATTCTTCTTGCTTATTTATTTTTATTCGTAATACTTATTAACGTACGTAATAATGTACCCGTTTTTTGTAAAAAGCAACAACGAGTACGAAAGATATCGGGTATCAGGGGTGGTATTTGTCAATCTAAATGCCACTTACGACATATTAAATAAGAGAACATTTCTCCAAAGCTGCATGACATCGCCTTGGATAAAAACATTACTTGTTTTATCCGCGTATATCTACAGAATAGAAGATTTTTCGTATCATTCAATAGTAAGATGAAGAACGCAGATGAATGGTCTCGCTTGGGGTAGCGTAATGGCACCTACACTGTATTACATTTACACAAATGATTAACCGATAACAGTAGATACTAGGACTTTCATGTAGACGATACATTGCACAACCAAAACTTTTGTTGCTGAAGTGAAAAAAAATCTAAATGATTGCCTTAAATATAATAAAATAAACTACGAATTAATTTTAAGCCAAACCCCGAAAAATCTTAGGAGCGCTCCTTCAATTTGTCTAAGACAGGCGCTTTCACAAAACTGAATATCTAATCTAATATAAATCTAATATAATCTATAGTCTAATATAAATACCTTTTTTTTAAACGCATCTACCACGCAGAGGCATTAGCGTATTTAGATTAATGTTACAGTTGATACAAATAGTGTATATACATTAGTTCACAATTAATAATAATAATATGTATGTGTATTACAATGTATGTTTTAAATCTTATGAAGAAGTTGACAGTCTTTAAGATAAGAAATTATTCTTTTTGTATCTGTATTTTCTTCTAGGGCAGTTGGGTATGCTATATTTCGTTCACTGTTATATTTAGGACACTGTATTAAAAAATGTTTTAACGTTAGAACACGGTTGCACACTTCACAAACTGGTTTATTTTTGCGCTGTAGTAAATAGCCATGAGTAAGTCGTGTATGGCCGATACGGAGACGGGTAAATATCACATGCTCTCTTCTGTCTTTTATTTTTGGTTTCCAAAGATGTGGATGTTTGTTGACTTCATATAGCCTTGATGGAGTGTTGTTCCAAGTTTGTTGCCATTTTTGAATTATTTTTTGTAGTATAAGTTTATAGTTTAAATCGTTTTGTACCAATATGTTACTTTCTTCGGACATTAGATTAGTTGGTGCGTTTTTAGCTAGTTTATCTACAACTTCGTTACCTTCAATTCTGACATGAGAAGGTACCCATAAAAAATGAACTTGGATTTTCTTATTTGAAATGTTTTTATGTTTTTATGTTCTTTTTTACTAAGAAGTAGAAGGGGGTTGTCACAGTATAATTGAGTCAGTGAGGATAATGAATTTAAAGAATCTGTGATTATTATACATATTTCTTGGTTTTTGTTTTGTATTAACGATAGAGCTTTTAGAATTGCAAATAATTCAGCCGAAAAGATGGTTGTAATTGACGACAATTGGAAACTAACTGAGATGTCTTCCGAATAAATTGCTGCTCCAACTCTGTCTTCATTTTTTGATGCATCGGTGTATACGCTGTAGGTATTGCCATATCTGTTTAATAGTGTACGAAACTTTTGTTTAATGACGGTTGACGATATCTCTGATTTCTTAGGTTTGTTTGATGTCGATAGCCGGAACAGATATTGTCCATGGCGCAGGGTTGTGGATTGAGGAGGTATCATAAGTTTTTGAAAATTGAAAATTTAATTTGGATAAGTATGATCGTATACGAAAGTAAAAAGGATGATCAATTTGATGTGTTTGTTAAAATTTATTTGTAAATCGATCAGCAAAAACGTTATGCACAACTGGATTATTTCGGTTTGATGACACTGCTGCTGCTTATGTTAGGCTTAGTGGAAAATATGAATTTTACTATAACGAAATATAAACAAACCATAAAAATTTGATGATTTGAAGAAAGAAAATGTCAAACTAGGCTAGAGCAATAACTGAAACAAAAGAATCAAGTGGGAATAATGTCAGTCATCATATATATATATACTTTAAAAATAACTAACAAAAGATAGACATTAAATGAGAAGTAAAAATTAAAAGAATAATATGTCACTAAAAGACTTGATTTGTAACGATTATCAAAATTTAATAAAAGTCACAAATGTCATCCGATTAATAACAACATTAAATCGTCTGTCAATAAAAAATGTGAAGAACAATTGGACAACACATACCTAGTTTGGATTTAGAAGTGGATTGTGTATAAAAGAGGAATTGTGCGCAATGGAGGTACTATTACAAAAATGCAGAGATTATAATGAAAACGTATTTATATCTAATATAGATTTTCAAAAGTATTTGACATAGTTTAACCTGGTAAGCCCATCCATGCATTAAAATACATACACCTAGATACCAAGATATTAATTTACTAAAAAATCTACTAAAATCAAACAGCGGTCATGCGGGTGAAAGATAGAGAGACAAATCAAGCAGAAATTCAAAAAGGAGTCAGCTAGAGATGTGTGTTGTCAACTAATATTTTAGGAGACACTATGGGAAAGAAGTAAGGAATGGAGTGAGCATCATTAATAACATAAAATTTGCAGACTAAACCCCAATTATGACAGAAAATATAGAGGATATTCAAATTCTTATAGAAATCATTAACAGATAAAGCAAAAAGATAGGACTAAACTAAACAGATAAAAGTCAATGTTTACAAATAAGAAATTGAGTGTGGTTATTAGATTGAGATCGTCGAATGTTATGTATGGTCGCAACTGCTATATGGGGTAGAAGCTTCGACCCTGACAGCCAAATCTGTAAAAAAATTAAAGGCATTCGAAATGTGGCTATATAGGCGTTTTCTTAAAATTCCTTGGACTGTAAAAGTCTCAAACGAAGAAGCGTTAAGACGAATTGTTTATCTGGACATCGTATCTGGGCTACAATTCGAAACGATAAATAGTCTCTTCTACGCGTCATCATGCAAGGAAGAGTAGAGGGAAGAAAAGTCTTGGGAAGAAAGACAAAATCTGGCAGAGAAATATCAGAGATTGGACTAACTTCAGTGTTGAAGAAATAATATATCTAAAAAATCTAAAAGAATATCTAATATATCTATACCGAATCCTGTAAAATTTTAAATACATTAAATTAAATCTCTCGTAAATTATAAAGCCTATTCTTAGATTAAAATAACAAATTTCTTAGTATTATGATATGTAGTATTGTGATAATGTGTAGGTGTCAGTATTCTTTTAAAAGAGATTTATAGGTTGGTATATAAATTTCACGGTTATGTGTCATACGGTTTCATCTTTCATACAAACATTAAAAACCTTAAAAAGTTTCATTTTACATACAATTAGCACGTTGGCTCTGGAAATGAGCTATAAATAGCATTGTTAAAAATGGTATACATTTATATAGATTATTATATATTATATAGATTTTCCTTTGTCGTCTTCTGATTATGTATCTCAATTCGTTCCTAATTAAGCACATGTTGTCCACAAGGTACCTCTCTCATGTTTTAATCACTACTTTTTTCTACCTTTTGCCATAGTTTTCCTCATTTTCTTTATTTATATCGATTTCACTCATAACTAATATTGGGTAGTTTATTGTTTCATGAAACTTTCTCCTTATATGTCCGTATCATACAAGTTGTCTAGTTATTATAACGTATATAATGTCGTATGTTAATTCCATTTTATTTAACAACAAAATACTAAAAACTTTGTTTTCAAAACTTACACCAAATTAATTGTATTTTATCACTACAGCTGTTTCGGCAGAGTGCCTTTCTCAAGTCCCAAGTTTCTCGAATCCGTCAATCATCTATTGTATTTCTTATCATGATTTTGAAGCAGCTGTGCTCCATTAGTCCATTTTTGTTGCTTTTTGTCACTGTTTCCCTTTTTTTTTTTATTGTCATTATTACGTAGCGCTACAACACTGGGTGAGTCTTCGCTAACTACAACTTTTTTCCAAGTTGATAGATTTTCCACGAATCTTCAATGAAATATTAATTTTCTAAGATATGATTGGATGTTTTCTCTCTATTGTATACTGAGACACCCAAGTGGCATTCTTCTGTGCTAAATTTCTTCCATACCAGTTTTACAAGTTTGACATCTTGGCGGCTATGCATGTGTCCGATCTACCTTAAGCGATTTATTTTCCTGAATAATATCGTTATAAGAGCTTTCTTTATTCAGTATATGTTCTTATTCTATACGGATTTGTAGTGATATAATAATGAGGTTAAAAAATTTTAGAAGAATTATGCTCTGTATTTCTTTAGTGACATTATTATTAACCGTGATTATTGATCTAAGATATTTAAAGTATTCCATACTTTCAAAATTGTAGTTGTTGACTTTATTATTTTATCTAGATGTATTGAATTGCTCTCTTCTCTTGATTTGCTTGTATTTGGTTTTCATTTTGTTAATTTTAAGTAAAACAGTTTTGGTACTCTCTTCACTTTGTTAAAGATGTCGTTTGCGGATGGGAGAGAGTTCCTTATGAGATCAATGTCATTAGCATATGCTAGGAGTGCTTTGTGCCTTGGTCCATTAATGGATTGCATCTTAAATATGCGTTATTTCTATTTTAGTAAGCTGTTCATTAATTTTTTGAATATTTAAATCGAGAATCTGTATTTATTCGACTGTTTTATAATACAGTTTCTTGGCGCCTATTTTAATCTCTGTTTTTTTGACATAGGGAGTTCGGTGGTATGTCCTTAACGTTTCCATAACCAACGTTCGAAAATTTGTCTTACTGTAAAGTGATGACGATTTTACTAGAAAATGTAGTGCTATTTAATAATAATAAAGTTCAAGCTACAATTCCTATATGCATTAACTTGGTACTGATATCTCTGCTCCCCGATCCCAGGTAGCAGTCAGGAAAACAATAAAACTGCTACACTCATGCTTCCTATTATCCAACGATTAGCCGGTCCAGGACTATACGCCTTATTATAGTACTGATATTGCTTCTGCCCCTCATAAGTGAATTTAATATTCAAGGAAGGTTTTGGAAATTTAATAGGATTTTGTATGTTAGAATATTATTTCTCTAAGAAAGTGAAGAATATCTATTTGCTACCCGGTTTAATCCATAAATTAAATATTAGAATGCTATAGAATAATGCTACAAGCAGCAAAAAAACGGTCAATAGTCAGTAATCAGAAAACCAAATAAATGTTCTTTAACATACAAAAGAAAGGATGTAGAGTAGGGCATAACGTAACACTAAACCCATATAATTTTGAAAGATTGCAGCATTTTGGGTATCGTAGATAACGTTGTCACATAAGAAATAAAAGGGAATATTCAGGTAGCTAATTGATGTATATATAACCCTTATAACACTTTTAAATCCAGAAGTCTAATACGAATCTCTAAAAGCAGGATATATAAAACAGTGATTAAACCAGTGCTAATGTGTGGATATGTGACAAGAACGTATTAATTAGATCAGGAATCAGGATTGCTAGAAAAGCCATCAGAGGTATTTTCCGACTTACAAAGGTCCGAGTACTAACCAATACGAACGGAACTAATGCCAATGTCAAACACATATATAAAGATAGCAATGTCGTACAAGAAACTCAATCTCAACTCCAACGTTCAGCTAGCTATATACAAAGGCTCTCTTAATAACTGCATTACCAAGTTAAATTGAGAGAATGCCACGAGACGATGTCTACAAATGAAGGGTGGAGGTAACATATGATCAGATTTAGGAATAATGAGACTACCTACCGACCCATCATATTTATCAGCACTTGCTGTTCTACCTACAATCAATACTTCTCTGTTGGAAGCTTTCAAATCAATTACTTGTAATCAAACGAACTGAGCTTAAAAAAATTATCCCAGGAAAGGCACTTCAGAAATATCGACATAAATTTTTAAAACGTCATTTACGTAGCTGAGTTTACAATAGAAATGAGGAGACAAAAAGAAGAAAGGGCAATAGAATCTTGCTGTGTTTTGGCTATGCGATGACGATGATCTTTATATAACATAGAGGGAGATAGAGAGAAGAATGTCTATGTTTAATCTAGAAACCGCTGGTTTTCTCCCTTTCGAATTGGGTATGTATATGTATTACCATAGATAATAAAAGCAAGAGGACCATAATTATGAAACTTTATCTAAAAAGTAAAATCAATAAACAAATTATATATACAAAAAGATTATATAAGTAAATCCCTAATATTTACACAGACTGCTTTACAAAAAGTAAACGGATGAGCATAAAAACACAACTGTTTAAAAACATAATATTATTAGACGAATTGTGGATTCATTTCACGCAAACTACACCGGTTTAGTTAACATACTACAAAATAAATCAGAAGACTATGCTAAAATATGATACGGCAAAAAAAGGCAATGACTTTTACAGCTGATTGTCGTATACATATCAATATAACGCAAATATGACGATTTGTCCACAGCATATGAATATTGTCTCGTAATTTTATATGGAAGGCGTAATTCATCACTTGACCAAGCGCCAAAATATGATTTTGAGATATTTGACTTTAAAGTGTTCACTCTATTAAAATTCACTATATGTTACAATTGTCGTAATTTTTTGTTTTCGAATACAGTTTTTTATGTTTCTTATAAGTGCGAAATAGTAACTTGTCCAATATTAAAGAAAAACAAAAAAAAGTCTTTTGGTCGACTTACGATTTTCGCCACATTGTGTAATTGTGTTATACATCAGTAGACCAAGCGACATGGAGGTCGTTTGGTCTAGTGATGAGTAACTAAAATATCACTTTTAGTGAATTATTGGTAGGCCACAAGCTATTATTTCTTTTTGGGTATGACAAAAATAGTCGTTGTTTTTGAATATTTTATATTACTTAAGAAATTATTCAAAAATATAAAATCTTTTAATGTCGTCTTCTATTGTATTGTTTCTGAAAAGAGAGCAATACAAAGGTTTTGCATCATTTTGTATTAGGTGCGTTAAAGATTGTCGTTAAGCTTAGGCACAAAAAGTGGCTTGCCTGTGGGCCAAAGAGGAATCAAGTGGTTACTTACGGATTGCATTGCAACAGGCCGTCCTTTTTAAAAATCCTTGTAAAGATTTACTTTAACTTCACTAGTGTTAAGTTTTCATAAAAATAATGAGTGGTATATCCTTTCTTATTTAAATTTCTCTTGTTTTAAACCAGCCTTACTGTTTTCTATGTCTGACTTACGGTTTGTAATCATAGTTTCTAACTTCTTTGTTCCAACGAATTCTTCTTTTTTCATTCTGTGAACTACTAGAGGTTTCTTTTTACGGGATTTTTTCATCACGTTTATTTAATCATCAACGATATATAAACGTTGTTGAAATTTTAGGGCATTTTCAAAATCTCCAAAATCACTACCATTGGGTAAAAGCTATGACTACGAAGGAAATAGCGTAATGTAATTTTTTCAATGGTAGGATGAGTTTCCAAAATCGTTTTCAGAATCAAAACTATTTTGATGTTGCGGTTTTGGCCGCCACAAGAGTCTGACCAAAAAATTACATGTCTTGAAGAAGTAACATTTTCTTCAATATGTTTCTTAAGACAAATGCCTACGTCCTGGGCTCCCCGACCAGCTTCACCTTCTATCCAAATATAACAATGACCTTTGTTATCCTTGGCGCTATGGATACCAAGGTTGTAAACACATAATTGACGCTTATAATATACAATATTTATTAGAATTCTCGGAAGGGGAAGAGTTTTTCTTTAAATCAAAACAAAAGGTTTCCACTTCTGGTTGATAGTTGCTTATCTTCATGTCTAGCTTTCTTCTAGATTGTGCATTTTCAGCTTCTTCTAAGTGCACATTTTTTCTTTTTTTAACTTGCTTAATTGTTCGTTATCTGCGCAATTTTTAATTTCTAATTTGAAACAATCACATCTACTACAACTAACTTTTTTCAACTTTTTTCTTTGAAGATTAAATCGTGTTAAAAACATTTTTTTGTAAAACGAAAATTTAACAAGGTCATTGTCTGCTTCTTTAATATACAATTCATACATTTTACTTAGTGTTATGTCTTTTGTTAGGTATTCTCTTTCTGTGTTAGCTCTTCTGTAATGTGACTATTATAGAAAAATTTAAGCAATAACTGCCACTACTTCTTTATCTAAACGCCTCAACAAGTTGCCAACGTCACCATTGTTAACAACGTTTATGTACATATGTTGCCAAATATTCGATTTAAAATCATTAAAACGCTCGCAAGAGGCGCTTGGTCTACTAATGCAAAACTAATACACAAAAATTAGTCGCTTGCTCTAGTTATGCAAAATTCAAAATCCAAAATAAAAAGAAAGGCACTTAATCTTTTTTTAAATATATCTAGTTATCCATTACTTACGGGTTAATGGGATTTATTACGTAGATAGTTTATGCTTTTTTCCACCTTCTTCTTTAAGTTCCATCTTCTATCGAAGGTTGGAAATCACCATGGCTATACGGACTCTGTTGACTGCCGCTCTAAATAGTTCTGCACTACTGCTTTCAAACCATTCCCTTAGGTTTTTAAGCCAGGATATTTTTCGTCTATAACTATTCTAATCATGTGTATAAATATTAAGAGTATATCTAGAGATAAAGACACTTCACTTTACATATGCGCTTAACAAAATGCAGGAAGCACATATATGGCCAATCCTATGGTATTTGGTATTAAGCTGATCGCTGAAAATTACATATTAAATGCAGGCAAAGAAGCAAAGAAAAACTTATAATGAAAGAAAACTAAACCAGTCAGCTGAGAGAACCTTTCAACGATGTTGAGCTTGGATCCGCTATCCACGTATATAATGAACAATATTACGGCTTCTGGCTGAGGATCTGAGAACAAAACTAACTCTAAAATTTGAACCAAAAATACAACAATGGCTAATATCCAAAGTCTTTAGACAAGCAAAGCAAAGACAAAGTTGTTGCCTTGCTTAAACCTGGCAAACACTCCAACGACCACAAAAGCTATCGGCCAATATATCTATTTATTTTGTCAGCTATACAAAATACTTCTGCACATGATCCTTAATATAAATCGATAATAGAAGAAAAACTCAAATTAAAAAAAAAAGTGGCTATATATGACAGGTTAAATCATATACGTCACAAATACTAAATCTTGCCCAACACAGCTAAGAGAAGTACGAAAAATATCAGGTATGAGGAGTGGTATTTGTTAATCTTAATGCCGCTTACGACACCTTAAATTATAGGGTATTTCTCCAAAATCTATGTAATATCCCCTGAGGTAATAAACTCACTTGTATTATCCGCGTATGCCTACACAACAGAAAATTTTTCGTATCACTCAATGGTAAGAATAGCAGATGGAGAACGTAGAATAACTGTCTCTTTGGGGTCCTGTAATGGCACCTACTCTGTATAACATTTACACAACTTATACCAGTAAATACTAGGACTTTTATTATGTAGACGATACATTATCTATTGTTGCGCAGCCAAAAACTTTTGTTGGTGAAGTGGAGAAAAATCTAAATCATACCTTAAATACAACAAAAATAGATTATAACTCAATTTTAAGCCAAACCCCGAAAAAAGTCAGGTGTGCTCCTTCAATGTCCCTAAGAGAGACACTTTCACAAATCTGAATATATACCTGAACCAATAGTGTCATGAAATCCTTAAACTCTGGACTTGCTATAAATAGCTTGAAGATAGTTTCTATCACACTTTGTCATTCACAGTACTTTTTTTAAAATCAAATGCCAAACTAGAACCAGAAAATAATATTCTCTGCAAACTTGTCAGCTAAAAATGTGAAGCACATCCTTCCATCCTTAAAACGTAGACGCTTGAACTCTATGCTTCTGCTGCCTAATATACCTTAATAGTATAAGTGACACCAACACATACTTAACACGTAGATTTAGTTATAAATTAGTCAGCCAAATTCAGCAAATATTAAGACTCACATCCATACATAAGCTCTACAATATCGTAGCTATCAATCCACCTAATATCCGAAGATAAGTAGCTAGAGAGCAAAAGAAACAAAGTCCAGATTCGTAACATCCACTCCACGAATATCAGCCCATTTTATGACTAAAATCAAGGAAAAATGGCTATATCAACAAATCTGCAAGATATACAAACAAAAATAAGCTGCTCCTCGCCATCTGATCCCTCGAAAGGAACTTCCTTATGGTAGTTATCTTTCTTAAATCTGCCAGGAGGACTCTGGCCTGCAAACACCTTTTAACTTGTGTGCATGTGGGGTGGTACAAGACTTATTACACTTTCTTAGTAAACTTTACCATTCGAATCGCTCTTTTCTGAAGGGACAAGGTTTATTTATGTGAACTAAACATGTAAAGTACAGTCAGTAAGCTATTACTTATAAAGATCATTGCAAATTTGACACTAACTCCACTTATATTGATTACATATTACCCCTAAATAGGAGATAAAACATTCAGAAATATGTAATATTGGTGAAGTTGTATAATTCGTGTTAGATAAATTAATCAGTCTTCCCTTTTATGTGCACTACTACCCATTTTAACAAAAAATATCTATTTTAGCACTTAAATATTTATTTTGAGATAACCTTCTATCCAGAATTATATGTAGTACACAGATAAAAAAATAAAATAATAAAATAGAAGAAATAAAATAATAAAAAGCTGTATATAAGATATCATGAAACAATGGATGAAATAAAAGAAGTTCTTATTAACCGGATCCTCAAATAAAACGTATAAAGACATACTCACGTTAACAAAATACATTAGATAATTTTCGTATATGAAAAAACACATCCAACTTGGTAAGGAAATCCTTTTGTATCTATAAATCTATTTTTAGAAAAGCACGTACCTACCAAAAACAGGTATTTGGTAGTACACAAATCTGTTACATACTGTAATGCGTATGAATGATAACAAAAGTAAGGAGTCCATATTAACCGTTTAGAATATCCGCTGGAAATAAACAGCTTAATCCCATAGTTGCCAAACTATCAGAGCTTACTTAAACCGATATACTTATGGCTCCAATATACACGGAAAAAGATCTGAACGACCCCTATAATATATACACGTGAACTAAGCGATATACATTCATGATACAGGGGTACTTAGGGGTTCCACAACATTTTTAAAAATTATAAAACTATACATGTTGACGAATCGACAGAGCCAATATTATGGAATGGTCAAGTGAGCTCCGTATATCGGTGGCCACTTGACCATGGAGCTCACTTGAACCTGAATTTTAACATGGGCGGAGTCCACTTTATGCCGTAGATATATATATATATATATATATATATATATATATATATATATATATATATATATATATATATATATATATGGTTTTTATCGCGGTTCTCAAAGAATTAGTTTGTAAGTACTTTTTTAAATTATCTTTATTATATCGATTATGAAACACACACATATATATATATATATATATATATATATATATATATATATATATATATATATATATATATATATATATATATATATATATATATATATCTAACATAACCAATGCAAAATTTAAAATAAACAATCTTTAAATTGAAACTCTTATGAAAATAATTAAATTATATAGACAATGTAAAATTTAAACAAACTATCTTTAAAATTGAAATAATTATGACAATAACTAAATTATATTAACAAAATTTTGTACCTTTCTTTCACTGAATGCCTAAATGAAAATGTTCTCCAAAATAAAGATTTTAATCACCACTCAATGTCTTCGTTCTCAGCCTCGGTTATCCTTGTTTTTGTGAACTTACTTTTTCCAATTATCAGCTTCCACCAATTTAAAACGTTTTTCTGCCTAACTGTATTTATATTTATTCTTCTTTTTAATACACCAATCTCCAATCACCAAATATTATATAATTTTAATTTTCAATTGATACTTTCTTCCATTATCCAATTACCATTTTTACATAACATAATTTTTAATCTTCAATAATATTATCTTTATACTGTTCATTAATCTTCATGAAACTTATTATATTGAACATCTGGACCTTTTGACTGACTATCTTGAACTTACTGAACAATTGACTTCACTAACTAAATGTGTCTGTCTTCTAACTAACTTTCTTACTAACTGACTGGCCTCATAGTAACTGTAACTGATCTGTGAATCCAAATCACCGGGTATTTATATCTTTTTCCATGTTTCAGAATCATCTGGCAAGAAATCATATTCGAATTGTTCTATATGATTGTTCTCGAAAAAGTATATGTTCTGGTTATGTCCATTTTACAGACATAACCATATTCGAGAACGTTCCACCGTAAACAAAGGTTAAATTCTGTATTCTAGAGAATTCCCCACTATTCTATCGAGAATTTTATCGACATTTAGGCTTTTCAGACCAGAATATAAACTTAAATCAGTAACTTAAACACTCTAATTTAATAAACTACACATTTTAAACAACATATAACCATATTTCACATTCGCAAATTCTTATTCAACTGTCATTTAAATGTATAGTTGGTTGCCTATGCACATGGCTCACTTAAATATATTTACAATATTATAATTATTAAAAAAAAACTTTTTACACTTATTATATGCTAATTTTTTAAGAATACCCTCATATAAATAATTTTTATAAAATTCTCTAGTATATAACTTATTAAAATAACCAAATATTTTTTATATCTAACATTATCTAGTGTGTAACTTATAAATTATTTTCTTTAAACACTATTTTTCTTTCTCCCACATTCATGTCATTTCAATACCCCAAAATTAAATTTAAAATAAATAATTTACTTATTATTTTTTTAAATATTAATTTTCTTATCCACATACCTTAGTAAATACAATAAATTAACTAATTGAATTTTTTTTTATTTAAAAATTGTTCTATTAAGTACGCCTATGTTTCCATGTCTACGTCAAACTGTCATGTCAAATGGAAGTTTGTATGTTTATTTATAGACAAAATCTAGGAATTATTTCCATTCAAAATAACTTTCATCAATATAAATTGGTAAATTTTTCACTTTTTATATTATTTTTAGCAAAACATTTATAGAATCTATTTAGTATATAACCCCAAATTATGATTTTTGGGGCACAAATAATTTCCATATGTACAAAATCATCAAGTATGATGTCAAATTGATTCATAACAAAAAAATCTACCATCTATCTATGAAATGGATCTATCAGTAAACTGTTAGTGTTGTTATTATTAGTGTTAAAAGTATAGAAAACATTATTCATTCTCTTCATAATATTTAAAAATGTCATTGATATGAAACATGCCTCTTAGTCTATTCTCTGCATCTATCAACACATAACTATTTAGTCCATTCTGATTTTCAATTCTGTATGGACCTTCAAACATTGGTTGTAATTTCTTACAACGGTTTTCTCCAGCATTACTCTTTCTAAGTGAACGAATTAACACTTGGTCTCCTTTTTGAAATATGATTGGTTTTTTTATTTTTTGATTTTGTCTTCTGATATATTTTTCAGCTTTCCTCCTAATTCGGTTATTCACTTTCTGCATTACTTGTTCTAACATATCCTGATTATATTCACTAATCCATTTTCTGCTTTCTATATGGCCAAACATTAAATATTCTGGTACTTCCTCTGTATTTAAATTATGTGTATTATTTAAAAAATATTCTACTTGTGGTATATGTGCTGCCACGTTTCATGTTGATTTTGACATATTATCCTTAAATATTTTATAACTTCTTTAATATATCTTTCTGCAGGATTTGCTTGAGGATGTCTGATACTTGTAAAATGAATGTTGATTCCCTTTTTCTCGCAAAATGCCCGAAATTTTTGGTTGTTAAAATATGTAGCATTATCTATTATGCAATTTCTAAATGGTCCTATTTCTTCGAAAAATTGATTAATATATAATTTAAATGTTTTAACATTTGTTCTGGAGCAGGAATATAGTTTAATAAATTTTGTATATAACTCCACTATCACTAGTATATGCTTTTTTCCTGTTGGACTTGGAACTAAATTTGAGATGAAATCCATGGAAACTGTATTTAGTTTTTCATATACAACATAAGATCTATATGTGTTCTGGTTTTTGAAATTCTTTTCTTTGTTTATTTGACATATTTGGCATTGGGTAGTAATTTCTTTAGCTATACTTATGTCATTCTTTGCAAAATAATTGTCCCTAAATAGCATCCATAGCTTTCTTGAACCAATATGCATATAATTGTTATGTAAATGTTTCAATATTTTCCTTGCCAAAGTTCTACTTATTACATATACTTCTATGCCATTTATTATTTTATAATATACCCCTATAATATACCGGGACGCCGTCGTATCTCGTGGTTGAAAAATCTCCGACAATGGTTTGGGATGACCTCAGCGGAGCTGTTTCGCAGAGCAGTCAACAAAACCATGATAGCCTTGATGATCGCCAACATCCGGACCGGATAAGGCACTGAAGAAGAAGAATACCCCATACATATCTACATACATATCTATATATATATATATATATATATATATATATATATATATATATATATATATATATATATATACAATTAAAACCAGAGCTAAGATTAATACTGTTGCATATGAAATTCCTTGTGCAGACTGCCCCCGACTCTATATAGGTCAAACAAATCGTAGAATCCAAAATAGGATTTATAAACATTCCATTTATGTTCGCAATTCCGACTAAATTTCAGCTCTAGATCAACATCATCCTCATACAAGTCACAAAATTGATTTTGAAAACTTCAGAACCATAGCCCTCATCCGCTTCTATAAACCAAAAATTATCCGGAAAACCCTAGAAACTAAAAAAGGCCATAATATCTTAATAAAAGAGATGACGGGTACCTTGGACTTGGAGACCTCACATAAAGAAAATATCGTCCGTTCCAGCCATCAATCAAAATGCTACTGTCAGAAAAATTCGCGCCAACCCCTGCGTCAATCTTCGCGCTAATTCCCACTCTAACCCCCACGTCAACGTTCACCCAAACCACGTCACCATCAAAGGTATCAATAAACCGTCCTCTATTCCCAGTCCCAGTAATGCATTGGTTAGTGATCAGTGTAGTAATGTATGAGGGCTCGGGAGACTGAGACCTCGAAAGCCCTAAAAAAGACATCGAAAAGCAAAAATGCAAACAAATGTAGTGAAATATCGTCTGTTATTTGGAAACAAAACTCGTTTTCGTTATTTATCAATATTTCTCTATTTATTTGTTAACATCATCAAGAGCAACCTACAATACAATTATAATTTTCAAAAATATAAAAAACTGTTATAAATTCATAGGACTTATAAATTTAGAGTAAAAAGTCTTTACTCATTTTCATGTTTGTTCAAAACCATACTGACATTATCACTTAGCTACATAATAAGAGATTAAACACAAAACAGCAAACATAAAAACACATTGTTTTAAAATTTCGTTGCAGTATTTAATTACATTATATCTTTGTTATATTATATCTTAATATATGTCTTTCTATAATTGGACTTCATTGATTTGAGTAGTATTCTATTTTTTAAGTAATTTTAGTTGTTTTGAACGTTGCTTTGAAAGTTGAAAGTTGCTTTGAAAGAGCTCTGAAGCCTGGAGAACTATAAAAACGATGAGAACAACGACAAAAAACCAAGTCATAATAAATAGAATACCAGAGAACACATGGGTAGAGCATTTTGAGAACTTATTAACAGAGAGAAGAGAAAGGTTTAAACAGACAAATGAACAAGTGGAAGTAGAAGGAAGAATCGAAATATCAATAGAACAAGTGAATGAAGCAGTTAAGAGAATGAAATTTAAAAAATCTCCAGGCCCAGGCGGAATACATCCAGAGTTGATTAGGTATGGATCATCAAAACTGTTTGAGATGATCCGAAAATTATTCGAAAGATGCTTAAACGGAGAAGAAGTTCCAGAAGAATGGAGACAATCGTATATCTCTCCAATACACAAGAAAGGCACAAAGATGGATCCTAAAAACTATAGAGGGATCGCAGTGATTGCTACTATAGGCCGACTATACTCAAAAGTACTACGAAACCTGATAGAAAATGATATCAAAGACAAACAACCCGAAGAACAAGCGGGATTTAGGGCCGGACGCTCCACTACGGATAATATCTTCACATTAAAAATTGCAATGGAAAAATGAGTGCAGAGAAATAGAGAAACTCATATAGCTTTAATAGATTTGGAAAAAGCATATGACAGTGTACCGATCTCCCAACTATGGATAGAAATGGGTAACTTGAAAATAAACCCAATTCTTATTAACGCCACTCAAAAATATTACGAACAAAACTTTGCAAGAATTAAAATGGGACAAGAAATCACCTCTCCTTTTCAAACAACAAAAGGACTAAGACAAGGCTGCTGTCTGTCACCCACCTTATTTAAAATCTATTTGGACAGATCCTTAGTGAAATGGGTAAAAAAATGTAGAAACGTGGGAATAACGGTGGAAGAAAACAAGCTATATACACTTTTCTTTGCGGATGACCAGGTAGTAATTGCCGAAGACAGCTACGATCTTAGCTATATGGTAAGAAAACTGCAAGAAGAATATGAGGTGGCAGGTCTAAACATGAATATGACAAAATGTGAATATCTCTCAGTGGGAACAGATGAAATATGTGACCTAGTCTTGGAAGACGACAAAATCAAAGGCGTGCAATCCTGCAAATATTTGGGGGTCATTTTCAACAAGAAGGGAAATAGCGCAGATGAAATCAGGGAAAGAATAAACAAGGGCAGAGCAGCGACCCGTGCCTTAAACTCTCTTCTCTGGCAAAAAACAATTCGACGAGAAACCAAAAAACACATTTACGGTAGTATAGTCCAAAGTATTACACTTTACGGTTCGGAAGTATGGGACGTCACCAAAGCTAATAGAAACAAACTTTTGACGACAGAAATGGATTATCTGAGACGAAGCTGCGGTAGATCGAAACTGGAGAGAGTTAGAAACGAACAAATAAGAAACGAAATGAAAATGGAGAGAAATATCAATGATGACATAGAAAGAAAACAATTAATCTGGTTCGGACATGTTAAAAGAATGCCAGAGTACAGATGGCCCAGGAGAGTACTGGAATGGATCCCTCCTGAAAGAAGAAAGAGAGGACGACCACGGAGAAGTTGGCGCAACGATATTGATGAAGCAATGGCGGCAAGAGACTTAGAAGAGGCAACTGCATATGACAGAAAAAGATGGAAATTGGGGGCGGAGAAGCGGCGACAGCCGTAATAAATCCGTTATTATTATTATATTAGTTGTTTTGAAACTTTAAACTTCCATTCTGTGTTTGTTAATAAGTTCTATTTATTAGTTAATTTAAAGATGGCATTTAAAATAATGAAATCTAAAAAATAAAGTATAAGTTTCGGAAAAATTAACAACTTAAAAATAACACAAAAAAATATCAAAGCAATGATTTAATATCAACATTTCAGATTCATTATACGAGAAGGGGATAGATAAAAATTATTAGTAATATAAAGACATAAAAATAACATTAACTATAAGCTAAGAAGCATACAAAGGGACTAGTAGGAACACGAACTATATGGAGAGCAAAGAATTGTTTAAAAAATCCTTATAGGAAGAAAAAAATCCTACTGAAAAGTATTAATGAATATAATAATCTAAACAAAATACAATTAAAACAATGGATATCTCATATAAGAGAAATTTACAATGGAGACATTATTAACCCGTAACCACAGACGTCCAACTAACTGAACATTACCACAGACGTTGAGTCAAAATGACTCCTATATTTGAATAACTGAAAAAAATATATGGGGAAAACTAAGCTTACCTCTACCTTATATTGCTTAAGTAGGGTATAAGTATTAATGTTTAATATAATTATGGATGTATTTTAGTAAAACGCAATCAAGTTGTAGAGAAATAAATGTAATGCATACAATTTTTGAAAAATTTTGATACATTATTTTTCGCAATATTTTTAACTAAAAAATAACTTGATAAGCAGTTTTTATTCAAAATTTGTTAAAAACATACAACATAACAATAACATTAATTAGAAATTAACATAAAAATAATATTATGGAAACGTGCAGTAAGTTTTCCCAACGTATATTTTCATTGTGCACACTCCACACAAACTCTTTTGGTACAATCAACAAGGAAACAAAGTTCCTGTATTTGGCTGTATACCATATATTAAAAATTTTGAATAAAATCCTTTATAAAAAGGTATATAAAAAACCCAGTTGGGCTGTTGCATTGACAAAACGTTTTCGGAATAAATATTCCATCATCATCATCATCATTTTGGCTTTACAACCCTGTGTGGGTCCTAGCCTCCCCAAGAATTTTTCTCCAGTCGTCCCTATCCATCGCCTTCCTCCGCCAAGCACGTATTTCCATATTTCTCATGTCTTCATCGATGTTATCTAGGAATCTTGTTCTGGGTCTTCCCCTTCTTCTTTGACCAATAGGTCTATCAAGGAGCGTTTTTCTAGCTGGGTCGGTTTGCTCCATCCGCATAACATGGCCTACCCACCTTAGACGTCCTATCTTTATGTGTTTTACGATATCTGGTTCCTGGTATATCCTATAGAGTTCGAAGTTGTATCGTCTTCTCCAGACACCATTTTCATTTACCGCTCCATAGATGCGCCTTAGTATTTTTCTTTCGAAACATCCTAACATGTTTTCATTACTTTTTGTTAAAGTCCAGGTTTCTGAACCATATGTTAGGACTGGGCGTATTATTGTTTTGTAGAGTTTTACTTTTGTATTTCTTGATATAACTGTAGATTTAAAAAGGAGATTAAGCCCAAAATAGCATCTATTAGCCGTGCAAATTCTGCGGTTTATCTCTGCGGTAGTGTCATTTTCAGTATTGACGAGCGTTCCCAGGTATACAAATTCGTTAACTGCTTCGATGACGTCATTTTCTATAACAAGTGGCCGTAGTGTTTGTGGTTGCGTACCTATTTTCATGTATTTTGTTTTGTTGGTGTTTATTATTAAACCCATTTTTGTAGCCGCTTCCTTTAATGCTACGTACGCCTCTCGTGCTGCGTTTTCCGTTCTCCCAACAATATTGATATCATCAGCATATGCTAAGATTTGCACAGATTTGTTATATATTGAACCGGTAGTTGTGATTTGTGACGTACGTATTACTTTTTCCAAAGCTAGATTGAATAGTATACAGGAGAGTGGGTCTCCCTGACGTAGCCCGTTATTTGTTTTAAAAGGTTCAGAGAGTTCCCCCTGGATTCGTACTTTGCATTCAACTTTTTCAAGGGTTAGTTTGGTTAAACTTACCAACTGATTTGGTACTCCTAGGTCTATCATTGCTCTAAACAATTCTCTTCTATTTACAGAGTCGTAGGCTGCCTTGTAGTCTATAAATATGTGGTGCGTGTCTACACCGTATTCCAGTGTTTTCTCTAGAATTTGTCTTAGGGTTGAAATCTGATGAATTGTTGATTTACCACCTCTGAAACCAGCCTGGTATTGTCCTATTATTCGCTCTGCATATGGTGCCATACGATGGCATAGTATATTGGAGAATATTTTATACGCTGCATTTAGGAGCGTAATTCCTCGATAGTTAGAGCATTCAAAGATATCACCCTTTTTGTGTATGGTGCAAAGTATTCCAATATTCCAATCATTGGGAAGGGACTTCTGTATCCATATTTCTTTTATAAGCTGCTGTAGGGCTATTATGATATCGTGGCCACCTTCTTTATATAATTCCGCTGGGAGATTATCTATTCCGGGTGATTTGTTTCTGGCTAGTTTGTTTACAGCGTCTTTAACTTCCAGGATCGTTGGTGGATCCTCCTCCCTCTCGTCTGCTCCGCTTACCTCGCAGCTTTCGTCTTCCGGGTTTTCTTCTTCCTCTATATTAAGTATCTGGTTAAAATATTCCGTCCATCGGTTTAGTACGTCTGTTCTTGTTGTTAAGAGATCGCCATTTAAACTTCTACATTGATTTGTGTTTGCCTTAAATTCTTTTCTGTTGATGTTAACTTTCTTATAGAATGTTCTGAATTCTTTCTCTCTGTTGAGGTTTTCTATATATTGAAGTTCCTTTTTTAAGTGGTTTCGTTTCTTCATTCTGTGTATTTTCTTTTCTTCTCTTCTCTTTGTCTGGTAATTCTCTATACTTGTTCTAGTTCGGCGGGTAAGCATTTTTGCATAGGCTTCATTTTTTTTCTGTGTTGCGTCTTTGCATTCATCGTCAAACCAGTGATTTTTTCGGGTACAAGTTTCTGTTCCTATTTCATCTTGTGCTGCTGACTCAATATTCCATCATCAGTGCCCTAAAATAGTATTTAACCACTTAATTAAAAAGAACATGAAATGATTTAAGTTTTGACTAAGGTTAATGTAAAAGTGTGGTTAATACTTACAAGTTAATACATGGATGTAGCCACTAAATATGTGGGTAAAAACCCTTTAAAAATTATTAAATAATATTTGATTTAAATTATGTCTAATTTACAGTTAAGATGTTAAAGTTACCGTTGGATTGGTAACATGGCGACATATGACTCTACATTAGTTGCGAGTCCTGAGACGGTATGTCTACGAGGACTTTGTCAAAGCAACTGATTGAAATGACGATCTTGGCAGGTTAAGACGGAAGTTATGACAGAGCAGTCAGTGTAACTGTATATGTCTATTTAAGACAGAAGCCAACGTTTTTTAAAATTGTGAAAGTTGAAATAATATAAAATTATAACAGTATCAACCATCAATGTTATTGTTTTAAATTATGTATGTGAAATTAAATTGTGGTGAGAAAATTATGTGATTATAGTTAGGCAACCAACTATACAGTGTCGAGTGGTGTGATGAAAAGATTCTTATATAAGGCCCTTTATGTTTTAATAACATTTGGTACCTGGAAAATGGAAACTAGACACTGGTGAAAAGTTGGGTTCTTGAAAAAATATAGGAATTGATATATTTAATATGTGAGGATGTTGTTCAATGAATGAAATAAAACTATTATGATATAAAGTTCATGTAAAAATTAACTTACAACTCAATTATATTAGGCCCTGTATGTCAAAAAACAACATTTGGTACCTGGAAAATGTAAAACTTCTTGAGTTGTAAGTTCATGAATATGAATATCTGATTGGATGTTGACAAACTGAGTGAAGTAGTTATATTTTGTGTGTTGACAAGTATGAAATGGACAAAAATTTGATGGTTGAAAGTGGTTTTGTAATATATTGGTCGTAAAGTACTTAACTTATAACTTGAGAAAAAGCCCTATCTGTTATAAAGCAACACTAGGTACATAGGAAGATAAAAGATTAAGTTGTAAGTTGGTAAGTTGAATGAACTATTGGTTATATTGACTATAATAGTAAAATGAAATTGTTGTATGTGGCTTTGTTAAATTTGAGTAAAGAGAATGAAAATTAAGGTGTTTTGAGAAAATTGTGATAAACAGATAGACTACGAAAGGCTGAGGTCCCCAGAGAACCGAAGCCAAACCCTGAGGGAATTGTGTAGAGAAGTAAAATAAGAGTTTAATAATATGGAATGGGTGGTGGATGATGGATGATCTGATCTGAATTTGGGAGTGTCGAAATAGAAGCATGTAAAGTATTGGTTATAGTGATTAAGACATGAAGTTTGGGTCGAAAAGAAAAGAGTGGGATAGATAGAAAGTAAGATCTATTGGAAGAAAGGTTTTTAGAGTGAACTAAGGGAGATGAGTATTAGGTGAACTAATAATTAATATGGAATTTAATTGTAGAAGTAAATTGGGGATGTGGGTTAGGAGAACAGTTGGCGATGGAGAGGGAGAAAATCATCTCTCAAATGATGATTAACGGAATGAAACATGACGATTAACGCAATTTGGGCTTTTTTGTTTTTCTTTAAGAATTTCAAGATCTTCGTATAAATGTAATTTGAGGAAATTTTTTTGGGAGATATTGTGGATAAGTGAAACGTCTTCTGGGATATTGAGGGTGTGGTTGTCTTCTTTGAGATGTTGAGAGAAAGTGGAAGTATTTTCTCTTTTTATGTGCTCTAGAGAGCGTGAAGATAGAGATCTGCATGTTCTACCTATGTAGGTGGCATTGCAATCTGAACATTTAAGTCTATATACTCCACTGCGGTTCATATAGTTGATAGGATCTTTGGAATTAGAAATGTGTTGTCCCAAGTTGTTGGGTACTTTGAACGAAACATGGGTGTTTTCAACCGAACGTTGGATGAGATTTCGAATATCTCCAGAAAGACTTTCATGGTAGAAAGGGAGTGAAACATAGTTGGGTTTGGTGGTAAGGTCTCTGGGGAACGCAGTCTCCCGCAGGGTCTTAAGGCGTTTTTTGTGGATGAGTTTGTTGATGATGTTGTGATCATATCCGTTGTTGACTGCCATTTGTCTGAGTATATTTAGTTCTTTTTTGTAGTTTGAATCTGACAGTGGAATGCTTTCTAGGCGATAGATGTAACTATGAAAAGCTGCGTATTTATGTGACATGGAATGGTTGGATGAAAATGGAATTACGTGGTCAGTCTGTGTGGGTTTCCTATAGATACTGAAGTCGAAGTGGTCATTTAATCTGGTAATGGTTAGATCAAGAAAATTAATTGACATGGAAGATTCTAGTTCCATGGTGAACTTGATATTGGGGTGAATTTGGTTGATTTTGGAAAGTAAAAGTTCAGCTGAATTGGAATTACCTGAAATGAAGACTAAACAGTCATCAACATAGCGAAACCAGTGTAGTATTTCAGGGTTTTTCATGATCTGAGTGGATTCTAAATGATCCATAAAGACATCAGCTAATAGAGGGGAGAGACAGCTGCCCATGGCTAAGCCATCAGGTTGTCTATAGTAATTGTTGTTAAAAACCAATAAATCTTGATCTAAACAAAGTTGTAATAGTTGGATAATGTAGTTAGTGGTAGATGAGGTAATGGAGTTGGCTCTTAGAAGTGGGTGAACCAGATTAATTGTTTCTAGTTTGGGGACAGAGGTGAATAGATTGCTAACATCAAATGAAAGCATAGTGGTGTTGGGGTGAAGATTAATGTGTTGTAAATTATTGACTAGGTGACTAGTATTTTTGACTGAGAATCGAGGGGTGAAGTTCGTCATATCGTTAATTAGATTCAATATAAATTTTGATAGGATGGAAACTGGAGTGTTTATGAAACTAACAACTGGACGAATGGGAATGCCCTCCTTGTGTATCTTAGGTAAACCATACAGTCTGGGTGTCAAAGGGTTGCTTGGGATTTTATAGTATGGTGCAAAATGTTCAGAGAAAAAGTCTGTGAAAAGTTTAATGTTATCTTTTAATTTGTTTATGAACTTTTTAGAGGGGTCTGTTGCAAGTAAAGTGAATTTATTATTACAACTTATTATTACAACAGTTATTATTCAACTTTCCTTAATAATAATAACTTCACTTTACTTGCAACAGACCCCTCTAAAAAGTTCATAAACAAATTAAAAGATAACATTAAACTTTTTACAGACTTTTTCTCTGAACATTTTGCACCATACTATAAAATCCCAAGCAACCCTTTGACACCCAGACTGTATGGTTTACCTAAGATACACAAGGAGGGCATTCCCATTCGTTCAGTTGTTAGTTTCATAAACACTACAGTTTCCATCCTATCAAAATTTATATTGAATCTAATTAACAATATGACGAACTTCACCCCTCGATTCTCAGTCAAAAATACTAGTCACCTAGTCAATAATTTACAACACATTAATCTTCACCCCAACACCACTATGCTTTCATTTGATGTTAGCAATCTATTCACCTCTGTCCCCAAACTAGAAACAATTAATCTGGTTCACTCACTTCTAAGAGCCAACTCCATTACCTCATCTACCACTAACTACATTATTCAACTATTACAACTTTGTTTAGATCAAGATTTCTTTGTTTTTAACAACAATTACTATAGACAACCTGATGGCTTAGCCATGGGCAGCTGTCTCTCCCCTCTATTAGCTGATGTCTTTATGGATCATTTAGAATCCACTCAGATCATGAAAAACCCTGAAATACTACACTGGTTTCGCTATGTTGATGACTGTTTAGTCTTCATTTCAGGTAATTCCAATTCAGCTGAACTTTTACTTTCCAAAATCAACCAAATTCACCCCAATATCAAGTTCACCATGGAACTAGAATCTTCCATGTCAATTAATTTTCTTGATCTAACCATTACCAGATTAAATGACCACTTCGACTTCAGTATCTATAGGAAACCCACACAGACTGACCACGTAATTCCATTTTCATCCAACCATCCCATGTCACATAAATACGCAGCTTTTCATAGTTACATCCATCGCCTAGAAAACATTCCACTGTCAGATTTAAACTACAAAAAAAGAACTAAATATACTCAGACAAATAGCAGTCAACAACGAATATGATCACAACATCATCAACAAACTCATCCACAAAAAACGCCTTAAGACCCTGCGGGAGACTGCGTTCCCCAGAGACCTTACCACCAAACCCAACTATGTTTCACTCCCTTTCTACCATGAAAGTCTTTCTGGAGATATTCGAAATCTCATCCAACGTTCGGTTGAAAACACCCATGTTTCGTTCAAAGTACCCAACAACTTGGGACAACACATTTCTAATTCCAAAGATCCTATCAACTATATGAACCGGCGTGGAGTATATAGACTTAAATGTTCAGATTGCAATGCCACCTACATAGGTAGAACATGCAGATCTCTTTCTTCGCGCTCTCTAGAGCACATAAAAAGAGAAAATACTTCCACTTTCTCTCAACATCTCAAAGAACACAACCACACCCTCAATATCCCAGAAGACGTTTCACTTATCCACAATATCTCCCAAAAAAATTTCCTCAAATTAGATTTATACGAAGATCTTGAAATTCTTAAAGAAAAACAAAAAAGCCCAAATTGCGTTAATCGTCATGTTTCATTCAATCGAGATTTTCTCCCTCTCCATCGCCAACTATTCTCCTAACCCACTTCCCCAATTTACTTCTACAATTAAATTTCATATTAATTATTAGTTCACCTAATACTCATCTCCCTTAGTTCACTCTAAAAACCTTTCTTCCAATACATCTTACTTTCTATCTATCCCACTCTTTTCTTTTCAACCCAAACTTCATGTCTTAATCACTATAACCAATACTTTCCATGCTTCTATTTCGACACTCCCAAATTCAGATCAGATCATCCATCATCCACCACCCATTCCATATTATTAAACTCTTATTTTACTTCTCTACACAATTCCCTCAGGGTTTGGCTTCGGTTCTCTGGGGACCTCAGCCTTTCGTAGTCTATCCGTTTATCACAATTTTCTCAAAACACCTTAATTTTCATTCTCTTTACTCAAATTTAACAGAGCCACATACAACAATTTCATTTTACTATTATAGTCAATATAGACCAATAGTTCATTCAACTTACCAACTTACAACTTAATCTTTTATCTTCCTATGTACCTAGTGTTGCTTTATAACAGATAGGGCTTTTTCTCAAGTTATAAGTTAAGTACTTTACGACCAATATATTACAAAACCACTTTCAACCATCAAATTTTTGTCCATTTCATACTTGTCAACACACAAAATATAACTACTTCACTCAGTTTGTCAACATCCAATCAGATATTCATATTCATGAACTTACAACTCAAGAAGTTTTACATTTTCCAGGTACCAAATGTTGTTTTTTGACATACAGGGCCTAATATAATTGAGTTGTAAGTTAATTTTTACATGAACTTTATATCATAATAGTTTTATTTCATTCATTAAACAACATCCTCACATATTAAATATATCAATTCCTATATTTTTTCAAGAACCCAACTTTCCACCAGTGTCTAGTTTCCATTTTCCAGGTACCAAATGTTATTAAAACATAAAGGGCCTTATATAAGAATCTTTTCATCACACCACTCGACACTGTATAGTTGGTTGCCTAACTTTAATCACATAATTTTCTCACCACAATTTAATTTCACATACATAATTTAAAACAATAACATTGATGGTTGATACTGTTATAATTTTATATTATTTCAACTTTCACAATTTTAAACAACGTTGGCTTCTGTCTTAAATAGACATATACAGTTACACTGACTGCTCTGTCATAACTTCCGTCTTAACCTGCCAAGATTGTCATTTCAATCCTTTTTAATTAAGTGGTTAAAGACTATTTTAGGACACTGATGATGGAATATTTATTCCGAAAACGTTTTGTCAATGCAACATAGCCCAACTGGGTTTTTTATATACCTTTTTATAAAGGATTTTATTCAAAACTTTTGGTACAATCCATACATATTGGAATTTTACAAATTATGCAGAAGTGTGCTGTTTTTCGTCTTCTTTTAGCTGGGCAACGCTTGCAGTATTTTCTGACTTCAAATTTTTCTTCTTGGTTAGCACTAGAGCATTCTAATTCTATTTTTAAAACACGACCAATACACATTCTGACTTCCCGACTGATGTGCATATTTTGAAAACGACGTCTCATTTCTGGTTCTATTAGCTGCATTGCAAGTTGTTTATTGAATTCGAAACGTTTCAGCTTCACATTGTCTCGGCACGACTGATGAACCAAAAAAGAATTAACAGTCGAAATATCCAGCATTCTATAAAAAATTGCCATTGGCCAACGCCGCGTTCTTCGACCCGTTGAATAAACACTACACTTTTCATCCAAGCTATCCACTCCCCCTTTTGTTAGATTGTAGAAGTCGATTATTTCCGGTTTGCCAGATTCTCCTACGTTTCCTTCATCATGGTGCATTGAGGAGACTAACAAAACGGCCTTGTACTTCTTTGGAACGTGAGAAAGTAGGGTAATGTCACTGGTAAAACCGTACAAACTAGAACCTGCAGATCTTTCTTTTTTTGGTAAAAAGCTAACTGGAATTTCACGCTTATTTTTTTTCAATGTTCCAACATATGTGAGACCTTTTGATTTCAATAAATTCACTAACTCTATGAAACTAAACCAGTTATCGGCGGTTATGTTCCTGTGTGTGCCGAAAATTGGCCTAGCAAGTTAGAGAACGGCTTGCGTAGGCTTAGAATATTTTTTTTCATTATCTGGCAAATCGAAGCCATCTGAATCTTTACCACAATATATATATATATATATATATATATATATATATATATATATATATATATATATATATGCATTATATAAATATCCAGTTCTAGCATCTGTCAACGCCATCATTTTCAACCCATATTTACAAGGCTTTGCTGGCATGTACATCTTAAACCTTGACCGTCCTCGGAATGAAATTAACATTTCATTAATACATGTGTTTGTACCTAGAGTGTAAGCGCTTTAAGAATTCTTAACGAAAGCGTTGAATATCTCGGAGATTGGAGCTAAAGGATCATCCTTTTTTCGTGCGAGTCTAGTTTCTGGGTCATCGAATCGTAAGCATAAGAGTATGACAGCAAAACAATTCGAGTTCATCACATATCTGAATATATCTCTACCCGATCCATCAGTAGCAAAAATTAAACGAATATCTTCGTGATTAGATTTGAAGATAGCTGTAAGCAAAAGCATTCCAATAAAAGCCTTCAGCTCAACAATATCTAAATCCCGCATATCACTTGAATTTTTGTTTTGATATTTCTCCCTCAATTTTGCCAGGCGTAAATTTGAGTATTCAAGAATAATCTGAATAATGCGGTTATCAAAAAAAACATTCCAAATTTCTTCTGGATCGGCTTTATGAATTTTTGTAATTTTTATACCCGGACACTTAATTACAATATTATGTTGCAAAGTGCGTGTATTTTTAGAATAAGGGGATATCTTGGACCATTTGAAATGGTTTTTTCCGTAAAAATAGTTTTCTACAGAAACTTCATGCGATGGCTCACCTTTTTCTATTACATCTTCATCTTCACTAGAAAGTCTTTCACAATTATCCTCTATTTCTTGCTCCGAATCGCTTTCATGACCGCTATAAATAAATTCGGAATCTGAATCAGCATCGCTCTCGTTTTCATCGACCTCATCCGCCCATTTCAGCAAAGTTTCTTCATAGTTTGCATCGCCATATCTGATTCTTTTTGATGGACCAGCTTTACTTTCGAAATCCATTACTAAAACCTAAAATAAACCGAGCAGATTTATAAAATATGGAAACAAGAAATATAACGTTATCACAGACCTGTAGTCTTTTTGACTCCGTCGAAAACTGAAGTCGTAATAAAATCCAAATAACATATACAAACGACACAGCTGTCTCACTAATCGTTGAATACTGATCGTTGAAAAGGTACATCTATGCCTGGCCATATAGAGTGGGGGTAAATCTCGAAACTCGTCACTACGCACTTGCAATGAGTCAAATTGACTCCGCGTCTGTGGTTACGGGTTAACCTCCAGAAGCAGCAGAATCGAATTAAACGCTTCATTTTTTTTTTCATGAAATCAACGTTAAAAGTCCATGTTTTACATCCATTTAAAAGTAAGGCCATACATAACGACTTGTAGACTTTCGACGGATTTCCAAATTCAATATGTAATCGGCTAATAGAGGATTTTTAAAATGTGTGATTTTAAAGAATGAAGCTAATTGTGGATAATCTGGCATCCAACGTATTTGAATCATTGTTAGATTTTGTTAATTTAATTCCGGTAAGGGTGGGTTAAGCCAACATGTATTTTATGGTCACTATTATTTAGTTGTATGAATGTTTAACGACAGTCACCCATTTCTGAATTCTATATTAACTCTACTGATTAATTTCTGCAGATCGTCGATCTTTCCAGCTAGAATCACAGTAACGTACATTGATTTTTGTTGATATTTCCTACTTGATCTTCTAATTTTACAGCCTGTCCAAATATTTTCTCAGAATACACGTTAAAAAGGATAAGAGATTGTATATAGCCCTGTCTTAAGGTCCATTTAATATCTATTGGATTCGATTCTCTGTTGTCTGTGTTAATAATGGTTGTTAATAATGGTTCCAGTAAAATTTGGCAATTGGTTTAGTTTGTTTGTAGTCTTCTTGGATACTCTATGAGGCGTTATTTATTTTAATACGCTGTGTGAGATAAAACGCCTTTTAAACATCAATGAAGCATGTATATATGGATAATAGGAACACATTGATTAAACAGCTTTTACAAATGCTCCTCGAGAATTGTAGCCAATATGAACCTTATTTTTCTACAGTGGCTTACATTTAATCTAGTAATATATATTAATATTAGTCTAGTTTTCCTTATCATTCTGTCTCTGGGGATTATAAATACCCCCGTATCATAAAATTTACATTGGGGACTCGAATCGGAGAGTAAGAGCAGTAGTTTCCCATGGATTTCTTTCCGAAGTATCACAGCCAATTAATTTCTTACATAATTGTCGCCTGTGAATATCTGATGTCAAACCTGGTACAGACCATTCTAATAACATATATTTAATAGTAACATTACTGCTGCCTAATCTCATATTCTCAGTTGATCCGCGGGTACTTAATTGGCTAGGCCTTATTAGGACACGTCCTGCATATCCGCAGGAACGTTTTCTATCAGCCATTGTGAAGGGCTGTGTTGGAGGTGAGGTAGAAAAGTACTTAAATATAAAAAATATTTAAGACCAATAATGACATATGAGGTAGAAACGCTAACAGATACAGAAGACACAAAACAATATTTAAAAATTAAAACGTCAGAAACGAGAGACTTGAAATAAATTGCTGGTAAAAAAATAAGAAACAAAAATATTAATAACTAAATAAGAGTAAATAAATAATATGTAAATATGTACAGGATATTGTACGATAGGGATGTTAGGAAAAGTATTTGGTATTTGTTTATATATTTCGCTTTTAATTTTTGTTATTACTCTATTATAATATAATCACACATTAAAGTGTGATCTTATTTAATTAAATAGTTTAATTACTTATTAGTATATCTTAAATTATCCTCAGCTTCCGAAAGCATAAACGCTTTTAAAATATCAAATATATTGAAGCACTTATCTAAATTATTGCATTGCACAAGAGCGGTGCACACGAAATACAATAACTTTAATTTATTACGGTGTCCTGCATTCGTTCGAGAAATATTTCTGGGCCACTGATGTAGAAAGATCTTTACCTTCATAGATAAAACCGGACAAAAAGCAGTAGCTAACGCTGCCTTCCATCTCTATATCATATATGATATTCAAAAGGTAAGTGAGTTTTTCCTGAATTGACAATAAATTTATAAGTTATGCCAAGTGTTTGCCGTATTTTACAATTACATGTAGCTATTCTATTCCATTATTAAATACTTCAATTAAATAAACAGATTACCAGGAAGACTCTTAAAAAGATCGAGTAAATTTTTCGTCGAATACTCATAGCAACAGGCAATAAGAATAAAGAAAAAAGAAACTTCCATACCTGTATCAAATGAGATAATAAAATCATCCATACTCAAATAATATAATACAACATAGTATATAAATAAAAGTTACCAGGCTCTGAAACTGGGTACGTCTAAGTTAAATATTATGTTTATATGGTGATAAATAACAATTGATTGTAATGAAAATTCGATCGAGGCCAAGTAAGGCAACAATCAGTTTTACAAAACACAACCTAACTTAACAAGTTGTTGCTTATACCTTTCGAAAAATTTTTTAAATATCTTTTTTGAGAACGATTTCCCTAGTGGAAATCGAAACGTCAAACACTATTTGAAAATATAATTTTTATTACAGTCACTTTTGATGTAACCTCACATAAACATAATATGTAAATCCAGTAAAGAATCTAAGAAACAGCATACTACAAAAAGAACTCAACACGTAGTAAAATCTTGAAGTAAGACGATTATGTACCATACTTGCATATGCCATGTTCTAAAACATTAACTAGATTGCATACTTGTTAATATTTAATTTTTGCTAAACTAAGAAATAAGATTAGACCACTTAGTGCGACACTTCAACAAAGTGAAGATCTAGAAACGGGCATCAGAAAAATTATTGAACTGATAAATGTGGGCCATGTTTGAAATATGTAGCAAAAAAAATGGCCATTCCCAATATTTTTGGAATGGTATTGTTTACTTTGTTCTTTTTCTGACACATTTACTAAATGCATCTTCCTTTACAATAAATTTTTGCTAAACTATACTGGATAACTAAGTAGTGTGAGATATACACAACGTGGAGATTATTTTCTTCAAATTATTGATGAAAATCTAGAAACGAGTAAAAGAAAAAATAGTTAACGTAAATGTTAGCTAATAAATAAATAAAAGTAGTTAATAAATAAATAAAGAATATAATGATACGTGTTAAAATCGTTTAAAAAAAGTAAATATATTAGGATGCTAGTTCGAGATATACTTTAGATTTTAGAATATAATCTCTTTAATTGAAATATCCTTCTTCAATTACAACTTTTATTGCTCAAAAAGTAGTGCTTATAAAACTGCGTTTTTACCTTTAAGTACTCGACTATTATGGAAAGCTTTTTGGAAATTAAACATATTATATTGACAAGTTTCTGTAGAATTGAAAGGATTTAGGATTGATCTATACGTATAATTTGCTTGTTTATACATATGGACTGAAGACTATGATTTATAATAAAAAAACTCTGAGACTCTCTCTGTACGTTATAGATTTAGAAAACAAAAGATTGGAAATAAAACGATTATCATAAATTTAATAGAATAAGTGATAAAATCGAAATAGCATTGGGCCAATAATATGGCTTATTAATTTGACAATAGATATGTTTGTAGAAGGGGGCAGAGAAAAATTGATTGAAAGAGGGACGATATCCGAACTACAGAAGGAAAAACAAAATACACAAAGACCGTAACACATACAATTGAAGGACCTTCAGCGAAAACTTTGTCCATATTTAGAAAAAAAGAAGAAGTGTAATATAACAATGTATATATTTTAGGGATTTTTCAACATTCGACCATTTTTTATTTAATTTTACTTGACTAAAAAATCAAATAAAGCAGGGCGAACCTACCAATTTGGAAATCAATAACGTCGAATAAAGTGCTGGCAAATGCTCCGCAAATTTTAACATTTTTGAGCCATCCGCATTAGCCGTTATCAAACCAAAATGGCAAGGTATCAATTGGATCAGAGTATGCAAATTTTTAGCGTCATAAATCGATCTAATTTTTTGACCTTCATTTATTATAAGTGGGTATATATTAAGTGGGTGTATATTATATGACGTAGGTACAGACTTAGGTATCCTAGACAATTTGACTGAGTTCTGCAACTATTTCCTTGTGACATTTCTATCTGAGCTACTATATTAAATAAATATTGCCCATATTATAATTTAAAAAAACATTATATTTGACTTTTTGATTTCTCCTTCTGAAATCAATATTAAAATATAAATTTATAATTTGTATTTTAAGAACGATTAAAGTATTTTGAATTAAAATTTTGACTAATTATCACTAAATAGAATAGGTAACAATTTGCTATTATAATTAATAAAAAGTTGTCTGTCTGTAGTATCCGTATTGATGTCTGACATGTCAGACTATGTGCTACAGAATATTACAAATTAGCATTTCACTTTGACTACAGAGTTAGCCAATAAATTAAAGACCCTTCTAATAAAAGTGCGACAAGGTTTGACTATTAGCTAGTAGAAAAATTTTTAGTTGATTTAATCAAGAAATCAAAAAATAATTATTTTCAAATTATATTTCGGATACTTAAAGAAAATAGAACTTTGATCTGCAATCGTTTAATTCCAAGAACACTCAAGTGATTCTATAATTTGAATTTTATGATGAGAAAATGTCTACAAACTAGTCATATAATTATAGGCTTATAGTATTTGTTAACTGGGTAAAAAAGATGAACAATACTTGGATAGGTGTTTATATATACAATTATAAATATTATCTGACTTATTAGCACTATATGCTTTATCGTTGTATTCTAGTCATGTTTCTAAATATATTTAAGATATCAGTAACTACTACAATATTCATATATCTAACAATAAAGCAAGATTCTTTGGTAGCCGTGTCAACGATCTTATTTCCAGTTATTTTTTTTCCAGTTAGACGGAATGCCGTTTTACTTTGACAAAACAAGTCATTATTACTACTGTCTTGTATAAAACTATAGTAGGGTTATTTTAGCCTGTCGCATAAGTAATAAAAGTGTCTGTTCAGATTTGCCTCAGGTAGTCAGCGGTTCTCAAATTAAAAATGTACGGTTTTCTTAATTTGATAATACGACATTAGGGATTTTTTTAATAAACTAACTTTGTATTATGTTTTATAATAATTGAATATCATAACGTATATTGATAAACATTGAGTATGAAATATACAGGGTCATTCACGCAACATGTTGGTTAAAAGTTTTCAAAGTTCTGGTCGTCACTGGTTTCTGCAAACTTGGAATAATGGGTTATGCAAAGCATTCATCATTTTTTTTTAAGTATTTGCATTCTTCTAGCACTTCCGGTTGTACCGGAAGTTGCCATTAAGTTTCTTATTTTAAATGAAAACTGTACTTTTTGTTATTTTTTTTTTAGAATCTACGTAAAATTCTGGATCGATTTTTATTGGGGTACCATTCTCGAAAAAATAGTCGTTTTTGAGATATTTAAAGTTTTTGAAAAATTTTTCATATTACACATGCAACTTCAAAAATTAATATTGTGGTTAATATTAATGCTGAAAAAACAAAAATTCTTTTTCAACGTGTACTAAACTCTATTTTTATTTAAGCATAAAAAAATTTGCCAATGTTAATACTGGGTGTTCAAAATTTTGTATTATATTTTTATTTTTATATATTTTATAAATATATCTATGAAAATATATATCTATAAAAAACAAAGACTTATTCTTACTTCCCACACACACCTTCCCAAACCTACCGAGGTAGGTTATCCTCCTGCGGTACAACCAGCCCCGGCTTTCCTCCGCCCCCTGGTCTTTGGAGCCAGGTCTCGACTATTTCGGGATATCCCCCGTCAGGCAATAGGAGATTTTCGTTTATTTACATTTAAGTGGTAGGTTAGCCCATTTGGCTTTATCACTACCGGTCAAAGCAATTGTTCAGCCATCTAATGATGGTTGTGTGTGCCGATACTTGCTTTCCCTTTTCTGCACCAAATGCAGTCGAGAGCGAGCAAGCATCGAATCCTTTCATCCGTCGTCTAATGCCCAGTCATTCGTCCAGTCATGTCCTTAATCTACCTTACTTGCTAATATAATTTTTTTGGTGCTTGCATTCAAGAGCGTCGTGCGGCGTGCCACCGGCTCTCTCCTGCATGCGGTTTTTGTTTTATTTTTTTTTTGTTTTTTTTTTTTGGTGGTTGGTACCCTTTTGTGTTAATTTTTCTATCTACGTCTTAATCTATGGACAGGTATCATCACTATCTGACTCGCTATCCGATTCATCTGAATCTTCATCATTACGAATAATTAAAGGTCTTACTTCATCAATAACTTGTTCTATTTCATATGACTCTAAAATTTTTTTTTCAGTATGCTCAATACATTTCCGTCATTGTTCCTCATTGACTTGGTTTAGTGCATCTTGCCAGAGTTGTAAAACGCTGGCTTCATCGGTGGTCTTACATGCATGTTTATCATAGTAGTTTTTAGTGGTTTTTACACCAATTCAATTGGATTGTACTGGCAGTGATATGATGGTAGTCTTAGGACCTCATGACCATATTTTAATGCCATTTGGTCAACGACAAAGTTTTTCTCAGTAATGTGTTCTTTGCACTTAATTAATAATTCAGCTTTTAAAACTAGATGTTCGTGTTCTATATTTTTCTCCGATAGCCACTTTCTTAAGTCTTCTTTTTTACAGCTGCTTATGGGAAACTATTCCTCCTCTCTGGTGGGATACGAAGCATTGTCTAAGACTATTAATGACGGATTTTCCAGATTTTTGAATAATTTTTTCTCAAACCAATGTTCAAAAATATTGGCGTCCATATTTCCGTGGTAATCATCAGTTTTTTTTGTCAAAGAAAATATAAGACTAGCATTGGGTATAAAACCTTCCGTATTTCCTGCATGCAATAGAATATATCTTTGTCATTACTCGCACTAGTACTCGAATAGCATTTGGTAGAATCATCTTGCCAGGATGATTTGATATTATTTCCTTTCGCAAAAATCCATGTTTCGTCAAGAAACACAAATTGTCTGGCATTCGGAATTCTTGTTTTTTAAATAGTTTCTTATAAATTTCCACCTTTTTCCAACAACATTGGACAGCTTGCACAACACTTTACGATTATTGGTTTTTTTGTATCTAAAACCCATAGCTTTTAATACTTTTGATAAACTTGTTAAACCCTTATCACAAAGTTCTCTGTCCTTTATTTTTTGAATAAGTGTCTTTCTTGTAACATGTTCTTTTGCTTTGTACATGTCATAAATGATATTTCTGATTGAGATTTTAATACCTTGTGGCAAGTTGAGGGTTTTCGGATGCAAACGAATCCTTTTATTTTCTTTACTTAATTCCTCCTCACTCATTTTGTGAACTCTTTGCAAGGTCCGTTCTGAAATTTCACAAGCTGCACTGGTCCTTTTTTGAACTGCCAGTACTTATGTAATTGGTCCCATGTTGATTTTTTTTACAGTAAAATAATTGTCCACTTTCAACAAAATTTGACGCTCAATCGGAGATAATTTAGAGATATATTTAGGTGTTCTATCGTTTTCTTGTACGTTATCCATTGTCACTATTGAAAACCGGCGATCGTTGAATACTAATAGCGAGATTTTTCGGAGCTCTCTGAATATATACACGAGGGGGCGGGGCCTCGGTGGCAGGGCGCGTCGGTCATTGGCCGATGAGTCCGGTCAATGGAGAGCCTCGACTCCGCAGACTGTTTACTATTTTTGCAAATATAACAACTAAAATTATCCAGTTATGCAACCGCAAGAAATGGATGCACTCCTCGGGACAATTTTATTTAAAATAAAATCATTAAAAGTTTTTTCAATAAATTATCATCACAAAGCATTCAATTTGCGTTTTTTTCACGATTTTTAAAAAAATTGTTTTGGTAGCGCTGACTAATCCTCAAGTACTACAGCCGACCAGTAGGAGGTTCGGTACCACAAAGCAGGTAGAAAAGGGAAAGCATAACAGAGTGGCTGTAACTAGAGTCATAAATTATTTTTCGGGCGTTAATCCGAAATACGACAGGGTAAAACGACTTCAGTTTATACAAGCTTTACAAACTGAAATTTGTACACAGTATTCTAATGATCTTTTAACAGCTAAGGTTTGTGCAGGACAAAACTTGAAAATCCTGTGAGTTTGGCCCTGATAGATCCATGGTGTAAATTTCAATCTCGCTTTCTCCTTTCAACTTGAAGCATTTGTATCCATTGAAAAAAATAAAATTTTTTTTTAATCATTAATTCATACTAAAATAACAAAAAGAATATTTATTGGTAAACAATATAAGGTTTGTATTCTTCGTTCTTAACAAAAGCTTCATGTCAATGGAGTGTTTTTCTTTCCCAGACATTGTTTATTAGATTTCTTATTTATTTATATATTTATTTGAATATGGCATACGAGGTGACTGGCAGTCTGTCGTTGTGAACCACAGTCACACTCAGGAGTAACAGCTTCTCCCAGCTTTGTATTTTCACATCTACCGCTACATGTTTTTAGCATTGTCCATGTATTTCGGGGCAGTTCAAAGTCTGGCGGTTTCTGGTCGATACAGACCATTTGTTGTACTTCTTGTGGTGAGTCGCTGTCCCATTGTTTTCTCTAGGCGTTGGTAAGATTGAAATGTTCCTGATTAAAAGAGATGGCCTTTGGCAATGAAGAATACTTGGAGCGCAGTCTACTCATTTCGATTTTAAGCTTGTCATGGTGCATGATTAGTTGATCAGATCGGATCTTTGTGTCACATATGTTACATGATACATTACATAGCTTAAATTTCTGACAGTAGTGCTATTACAAAAATAAAATAAGGACACAAAAAGACCGTAAAATTGCGTAGCTGTCAAAGATTCTGTACGATAACTCTTGATGAAAAACAACTAGACTACTTAATTTGCCGTCCACTTTACCCTGCAAAATGTTTTGGAGTAGGCTGTACCGATGTTTGTTACGTATTACGTGGCTCTTATATTCTGGTTTTAGTATATTTAGTCTTCTTCATTCTTTGCAAGTTCTAATTATTAGTAGCTCTGACCATCCAAGATATTCTCATTACGGGTCTGTAATACCACGTTTCAAATGCGTCAATGCACTTCGTGGATGCCCTAAACAACGTCCACAATTTCACTTAATACAAAAGAACGGAGAAAATATAACATCTTATCAAACGGACCTTAATTGGGAGTTGCAGAATGTGACTACTAAAAATCTTTTTCATTTGATAAATGCTCATCTTGCCGTCTCAATCATTTTTTTTTATTTTTGACGAGTGTTCCCATCCATCATATAGATTTGGGCTTAAATAGCAGTTATTGGTAATCCGTTTCATTAGTTGTTGGTTGATTATCAGTTATCTAGGTGTAATGTTGTTTTTACTGATGACGTGATGACCATATACTAAGTATTTTTAATATTAAATCCTTAATCAAATCTTCCACTTTCCTCTGCTATTCCTGTAATAATTGTCTGCAGCTCTTATACACTATGTGTGAAGATGACAATATCATCTTTGTAACGTATATTGTTCAATTGATCTACCATCCTAATTGTTGAAAATTTTTTGTATAAGTCCAATTTTATTGCAGTATGTTTATTAGTTCATCGTGCTTCATTCTATCGAACGCGTTTACTGATCGCAATTTGCATCTCTACATCTTTCAAAGAGAAAGTGAACTGCAGAGGACGGGCGCCCGAATAAAATAATTTGTTTATGTAATAAATACATGGCGCAATAAATGTTTAAATTTTGGTTCCAAAGTTACAGCTTTTTTAGAGCCAGTTTTGTTTGTAGGTAGAAGGTACCACCAATACTTTTATCTAAAAGAATATATTTAAAAATCAAAATACAACTATTTTTTTGCTGAATCATGCTGAATGCATAGGCCAAGGTAACCGAAGTTATAAATAACACCGCACAGAAAAGAGTCTTAAAATTTAGTATGTAGTAGCGTTGGACGCGCAATGTGAAATAACGCAATTACGATATGACCGGTCGTGATCGTAAGCAACCTTCTCGGACGTTAACATAACCGTATGTAAACGTTAATTATGGAGTATGAGCGTGACTCACGACAATTTGCGATAAGATACCCCCATTGCATCAGTTGCATCAGTTTACGTTAAGGGAGGTTAGGCAGACATAAATAGGTAAACATAATTGGGAAATAATCTTTTTAATGAAAGATAAATATTTCCTAAACATAAAAATGCAAAAAGTTGCGTGAAAGATAATTTTCAATAAATAGAGTTTAAAGGAGTTATTTATACTACGATACTACGATATGTTTACTGTATTTCCAAAAGCGATACGATTCCTTCAAGACTAAATGTTCTCTTTATCCTTATCTTTCATATCTCAAAAAATTAATAATCAACAATTAAATTTTATTTCAAAAGATCTTGGTCTACTGAATATTACAAACGATAATTTTTATTTATATTTTTAATACCTTTTTAAACACTTACCTTACTGTTTAACTGAGTGTTTCATAAAATGTGCCCAAGAGTTTATATATATGGGTGCAGACTTTGGAAAACATGATGTAAAAAATATATTAGCTTTCGGAACTCTTTAGCAAAGACGGTTTTTCCAGGAGATTGCCACATAATGAAATTTAATTTACAATCACTTTTTTGAAACTTTTGAAGTTTCTTTTAGCACGGATTTGAAGACAGAGGAATACAGACAATGTACTTTTTTGACTATTTCAACTCGTTTTTTATCTTAAAAAATATATACCTGTAAATCGCGAGTTTTAAGAAAGAAAATCCGGTATTAATATAGAAAACTTTAGTCATGACATATAAATAGACTATTATGGAGATAAAGTTAAAGATAGACGTTTAATTTAATAGGTATACTTGTTACAGACAATGCAGTTCTAGCATTTCTATTTAGCCTTACATGGGATTGTCACATGTCTGTCATAATTTACATTTAGTTATGACCGACGTTTTAGAAAGAAACTATATAATTCCAAAACTAGCAGTGGTAACAAATGAATAAAGAGTATGTAAGTGTGACTACATAGGTGGAATTTAATATATACAATGTTAATTATTATTCACAATACATATGCAGAAATTTAGAATAATTGGGAGGGACAAAATTAGTAAACTAGGTGGTTGTTATACTAAAATACCTTGTTATACTAAAATCTAAAGATTCAGGTTTAGTTGAAGAATTAAGTATACAAACAAAAAATTAATTAAAAAAGCGATTTCAACCCCACGACTTACATAATATAGCTTTATTCTTGTATATAAATGGCATTTAAATCCAAAGACAATGAAATTTATCAGTGAAGAGAGACAGATAAATGTTAAGAAATCAGTAAAAGTTATGCTAGAAACTAATGTAGAATCCCAATCTACGAACAAAGAACAAAGAAACCTACAAGACGGCCTTTAAATGCTATGTCTTGTGATTGGTTTTTGGTTATTTTTAAATACCTTCATTTTTATGCGGTATTTTTTAGTGATAATAATAACAACCAGACTGATCCACAAGATAAATGAAAAAAAGTAAGACCCCTTATGAAGCATAGAATTCATTTGTATGCAAACAAACTCGTTACATACTGTATGATCTCTGGATGAGGCGGTGAAACCCTATTATTATACAGGGTGGCGCACCGAAAACGAAACAGATGCATTTACTGGCAGATGATTCCTTTTAAAAAAAAAACGCTTGGACCCGTCGATTTTGTTATCGATGGGGAAACAAAATTGGCATAAAATCACATTAACATTTGCAGCCCTCTAAGCGAGGGGGCACCATCCCTAAAATCTTAAATGGAAAGGGGGGTCGAATGATCCATCATTTAAAAGGTCTTTCAACTCCCTTTACAATGATGTAAAATTCATGTACTTCAATTTAGTAGTTTTAAAGATTTATTGATTTAAAGTTTAAATACATCATCGTAAGAGGAGATCAATACATAGCAGCAAAGTTGTTAAAAAATAAAGAATGAACTGACCTGTCAGACGAGTAAATGTTGAAAATGACCACCATTACTTTCCATGCAATAATAAAGATTTTGCTGAAAACGTTGCCGGACATTTTGCAATATTTGAGGAGTAATTTGATGGCACTCATTCACAATTCTTTGTCATAAATCTTCTAAGGATGTTGGCTAAGTAGCATAGATTTTGCTTTTTAAGTAACCCCACAAAAAGAAATCCAAAGGTGATAAATCTGGCGATCTTGGGGGCCATTCAACGGCACCTCTTCTACCAATCCATTGATCTGGAAAGGTCTGATCTAAATAATGCCGAACTCTTAATGCGTAATGTGGTGGGGCACCATCCTGTTGGAACATCAACATATTCTCAACGTATCGACCATCATTCTGATTTTCAATTATATCTGTTAGCGCAGGATCTATGGCATTTTGCAGTAATTCCAAATACATTTCACCAGTCAAATTTCCAGGTAAGAAAAAAGGACCAACCAAATGATCGCCAAAAATGCCAGCCTAAACATTTAATTTTTGTGGCTGCTGTGTGTGTACCTCATGGTAAATTCTGGGATTAGAGTCCGACCAATATCGACAATTATGACGATTTACTTCGCCATTTAAAAAAAAAGAACATTCGTCGAAAAAGCAAATGTTAAATAAAAATTGTTCATCGTTTGTAATTCGTTCACTCATAACTTCACAAAATTCTAATCGCTTATCAAAATCGTCTTCATTAAGTTCTTGTACAAGGTGAATTTTATACGGATGAAAATTATGGGCCTTTAGAATCCGTTGGATAGTACGTCGACTAACACCACACGAAGTTTGCAATTTGCGGGTACTTAATGTAGGATCTACAATAACTTGCCCTAAAACCCCCACTTCTGTTGCTTCGTTCCTTATAGGATTTTAAATATTACGTTTTTTATTGGCGACTGATCCAGTTTCCCGAAATTTAGCTACAAGTTCTAGAACATATTTTCGGTGCACATTATTGTTCTCATGTCGCTCATTAAAAATTAAAAATTTGTGCTGTTCTATTAGCGCACTGATTATTTCCGAAAAATATTTCAATAATTTCAACCCTTTCTGCCGTGGAGTATACCATGGTTAATTTATGTATAAAGCAATAAATGATATTTTAACAACAAAGATTGGTCAAATCAATCGCAAACTAATGTACTATTTCCTATTTAAAATAAGTACGTGGCATTCTCTATTTATCTTTCTTCAAGAAACAACTTTTTTTGTCACAAAGGACACTTTAATTATTGCTATTTTTATTATTAATAAACCATGGGCGTAGTAAATAAAAGCATTTACTTATCAAGAAAATGCTTTTACTCAAATTTCTTCTGAAAGAAGTACAAACTAATTTGGTGTACCTATTAAAGTCTACTTTAAACTTTAAATCAATAAATCTCCAAAACTACTGAATTGAATACATGAATGTTACATCATTATAAAGGGAGTTGAAAGACCTTTTAAATAATGGATCATTCGACCCCCCTTTTTATTTAAGATTTTAGGGATGATGCCACCATCGCTTAAGGGGCTGCAAATGTTAAAGTGATTTTATGCCAATTTTGTGTCCCCCTCGAAAACAAAATCGACGGGTCCGAGCGTTTTTTCAAAAAAGGAATCATCTGCCAGTAAATGCCTCTGTTTCGTTTCCGGTGCGCCACACTGTATATGATGAATTTTCAAGTCCATATTGTAGTATCGAAAACACGTAACATCTCAGAGCTCTTACTCTTAGTTCTAATATAAGGTGTTTATATTACAAAGAATAGTTTTCATTTGAACAAACGCATTTTTTGCTATTTTTATCCTGGCCTTTATTTCTGTTGTTTGCTCAATATTTTTTGATTTTCAGGTGTACAGGTATTCGCATTTTCTACCCATAAAAATGTATATATCCCAAATGTATGTTTCTTTGTATATTTGTTTTTTTTTTGTTATTATCATGTATTTATTTAGTCTTTTTTATATTCAGTTAGAGTCCGTATTTTTTACAGCAACTGTTTGTCTTATTTATTAGTAGTTAGAGTTGTTCAGCAGGGCTTACGTTAATCACGGTGTAATCTGTATATCTTATGTAATTTGATTATGATTTCTTTACTTTCAGACAGTAATGCTTCTTTAAAAATAGACTCACTATATACATTGAATGAAAGTAGGTACTACGCTAAACAAAAATAAAAAAAATATCATTTATTATTAAAAGGGGAAGCTAAAATATCTTGGACAAGTAGTGAGACATGTCAAATATCATTTACTGCGGATAATAGTCCAGGTAAAGATAGATAAAGAAAAAGATTCAAAATTTATGTTGTAACATCAGACCAATGTTTAAGAAATGTGTCGAACGAAGTAAAAATCGCCTTTATAATAGCCAACGTTTGTAACGGACAAGACATGTACAGAAAAAGTAATAAGGTAAAATAAAAAAATATGTATAATAATTATAAAGCGGTACACTATTATTACAATATATTACAATAAATAACTTGAACCTCATGAAATAAGCTCACAAAGTCCTCAGGGAATAGGTCACTTAGAAAATACTGCAACTCCTGTAAAACAATTATAAACTTGTACTTGTATATAAATTAGATATTATTATATAGGAGTAAGCCATAATTAATTGTAATAAAAATTACATTGTATAATTGTTAAACGTTTCAATTTGCTCCTAGATATAATACAATCTTTAGCACACAACATAACAACATTTATAAAAAATTTTATTTTTTGCAAAAACTAGCAAAAATAGATTACAGTCCTAACAATATGCTAGTCAAATTAGATATCACTAGCTCTTTCACCAATGTACCAATAAAGAGAACTTTAAAAAATATTAAGAGTCAAATTAGACATTGACAACAAAAACCAAATCAAACTAAATATATCAGCTGTTATGGAGCTACTAAAACTTTGCACAGGCAACCTTCATTTTTACCTATCTCATCTCAGGGCTAATCCTTAGCTCCATTACTAGCAGATATTTTTATTGAGGAATTCGAAAAATATGTAGAGGAACAATGACACTTTCACTGGCCGCAACGTTCATATACCGCACACCACCGACCCCCCCACCTTTGGTATACCCATTCCAATGGTTAGGTAAAGGGTGAGAATTTTGGCCGAATAACCCCCATTACTTTGTATACCCCCCCACTACCGTAAAGGTGTGAGACTTCTGGCCACACAACACACAACCGGTGAAAGTCGTAGAATCAAAAACCGGTCAAGGTCGTAGGGTCAATGACTGGTCATTACTCCAACACACCACACGAACGATTAAAATATACACCAAAGTGGAAGTCAAACTGGCTAGGTATTCAAAAACAAAAACTAGTAGTAGATAACATTATTTTTACAAGGTAAAACAAGGTAAAAACAAGAAGCAGGTAAACTTATTTCTTATTAATTTTATATAATACATTTTTATGACATTGGTATTTGCATGGTAGGTAATTGCTGAATAGCGAGATAGAACATTGTTCCCAACAAGGTAGCTTCATTTGAATGGATTGATTAGTTCTTTCAACTTTTATAACTATATTTAGTTCGCGCTAAAATAATGCCTGGAGCAGGTCTACTCATTTTACATACCGTTTTGCAGGGAGTACTCTTTTTCATTTACCAACCTTATGCCGTAAAGTAAAGGATATCTATATATGTTTTGATAGAAATGAAATAAAAAATAATAGTTGGCTGGATCTTAGATTCGCTTACACACCAAGTAACAATACAGTGTACAAACTACGATTACAGTTCTCCAATTACTTAAATGATGAAACAGAATGGCGTCAGCTCTACAGCTGTTCCGCGATACTCAAGTTGGTGTTGAATATTTATTAAACATTTGTTTATCCTAATATTTTGTTATCTGTTTTACTTTTTTAATTTTAAATCTAATTATTAGATATGTTAAACGTTTTGTATTTAATAAATTGTATAAATAAAAGACTTGTGTTGTAAAATCTTTTTTAAACCTGCTACTGTATACATAAATTCTATAATTTATAGTTAAAATCGGAGATATTATTTTTAAAGTTTCTTCGATTATTTTTTTAAATCATATTACAACAATTTATTGATACTTCTTATCATGTTTTCATAAAAATCACCTCTTCTGTTTCGTTATCGCGGATATAGACTTTGCAAATATTCCCAGAAATTTCCATGTTTTAAATTGTTAGTATGATGTTGTATAAGCGGTAGCACCTATCATAATTTACATATGGTTTCTTAGTCAAAGTATATGTAGGAGTTACTATGTGATATCTTTATTACTTTCGCTTCTTGTTCCTTTTCAAATTTTATCCTATAATTTTTTCTTTTTAGATACACTGTTTTCTACCATGTACAGATAATTTGCAATCACTCCTTGATAGTATAAAAAATCTTTCCAATCTTCTTTCGTGAATAGTAGTCGGTGTCCTTGATTTCTATATAGTGATATCACTGGTATACACTCCGCACCGTACTTTAACCCAATAGACGCAAATATTTTTTGATCTGTTTAACTGGAAACTTCTTTTACCTATTATTATATCTTTTCTATTCTCTAACCTATATTTTTGAATTTTAATGTTACCACTAAAGCCGCATTGGAACATTTACTTACTTGATACACAGGTTAACTCACCTTTTACCTTCTCTGTCTAGTTAGTAAGTGAAAAAAAAATTGTGGGTGATATCTGTAAGTGGGAGGTATAACCAGTTATTTTTTTGGTGGTTAAATATTTTACATAAAATCAAACCTGTAGTATCCAACATGACTTCTTTCATGACTCTTTTTTCATTATCCAACATGACTTGAAAGAGTAAACACTTTCCTACTATTCCATTGAGTGCATTGTTATAATCATTATCTTTTCCACCTTTGATGGAGTGTTGTATCCTCCTTCCGTCAGCAACTGCTATATTTGTATTCTAAATCTTGTTGAACACAATCCATTATTAGAGCATGTGATATGCTCTATTTAACAAACAAGAGGTAGAACGATTTCCAGCGTGGTATCTTTTGGATAATGTTAATGGGTTTGATCTATTGGATAAATGTAATGAACTTTCGACACATATTCGGTGTAATGAAGCCATCCAAATGAAGATATCTTGTTGGGACATTATTTAACTTTCCATGTTCCCTACCATGCAAATATTAATGTCATAAATATATTACATAAAATTAAGTTATCTGAAATAAATGTGCCTAGTATTGTACCGGTGGCATATTGTATTTAATAAAAGCATTTCTGTATTATTTACATTTAGTTGTTTAGCATTTCAATATAAAATGAGTGTTCTAAAAACTAAAATCTCTTTAACTATTAATTACACGTTAACTCTGTACAACCTTAATTGCTCAAAACCTACTTTGACTTTTATAGGGTATTACCGCTTTACCGATTCTGTTCCAGAATCCATAAGGTCCTGGCTAAGGATGGTATTGCGAATCAGGTCGGCCTCTTGAAGAAAGAGGACGAAACGTATGTAGAAACCCTGGAGGAAAGCTTAATAATGCTCACCAAGGTACATTTTCCTAGTTCATCCATTGACAATAATCCTTCGGTAGAGGTAGCTCATCCCAGAAGGCCTACTAAGGCGGACTGGAAATTAGCTACCGACATCACGAGACCGGAAAAAGTCAGGTGGGCCATCAATAAATTCCAGCCATACAAATCACCTGGAATGGACGGGATTTATCCAGCCTTGCTACAGAAGGGACAGGATGTGATCATCCGGCATCTAACAAAGATCTTCAAAGCTAGTTTGGCATGGAGATATATTCCAACCGCATGGCGAAGGGTGAAAGTCACATATATCCCCAAGGTTGGTAGGATAATGGACCAGACCCCCAAGTCATACAGACCAATAAGTCTATCCTCTTTCCTAGCAAAAACGCTGGAAAGATTGATAGACAGGTATATTAGGGACGACGTGCTGATGGAGAATCCACTTAGCGATCGCCAATATGCATACCAGCCAGGAAAGTCAACTGACTTGGCGCTGGATGATCTTAACAGACTGCTCTCAAAGTCGCTAGATGACAAGGACATAGCGGTGGCGACGTTTCTGGACGTGGAGGGAGCGTTTAATAACGTCTCCTTCGAGTCTATAACGGACGCGCTTAAAAGAAGAGGAGTTCCAGGATCATTGTGTCCTCGTTAGGTGAAGCCACTATTGAAGCGAAGGCAGGAAGCGGCTGCCCACAAGGAGGAGTTTTATCCCCATTACTGTGGGCTACGCTTATGGACGACCTACTTAATACACTGTCCAGGGAGGGGTTTTACTGTCTGGGTTATGCGGACGATTTGGTAATTGTAGTCCGAGGACGCTTTACCAAAATAATTTCGGAGAGACTTCAAGTCGCTCTGAGGATGGTGGACAGCTGGTGTGGGGAAGAAGGCCTGAAGGTTATCCCTAAAAAAACATCTGTTGTTCCCTTCACCAGAAAAAGAGCACTGCAAGGCTTACAGCCACTAGTGCTTAAGGGAGTAGAAATCCCATTCACAAGTCAGGCCAAGTACTTAGGTGTAATATTCGACCAGAGGCTGACATGGAATGCACACATTCAGAAAGTCACACAGAAGGCCACTATGGCCCTGAACACATGTAGACGAATGTGTGGTAAGAATTGGGGGTTAAATCCTAAAATGAACCTCTGGTTGTACACAAGGGTTATAAGGCCCATGATAACTTATGGTTCAGTGGCGTGGTGGAACAAAACGCAACAGTCCGGGGCGATTCGATTGCTCAGTAGCACACAAAGGCTTGCATGCTTGAGTGTTACAGGAGCCATGAGAACAGCCCCAACGGACGCGCTAGAAGTTCTGCTAAACCTACCACCTCTGCATATATACATACAGAGTGAAGCCAGATCAACAGTACATCGGTTGATCCAAGGCCAAGCTCCAATAAATATGATGCAGGGAGCTGATAACTTAAGGCTATACCAGGACATAAAGGCAGACCCCGTTCTAGGAATGCCTGTAGACCGAATGGTTACGAGGTATAGTTTTAACAAAAATTTTCAAATTACAATACCAAAAAGAGAGGACTGGGAAACTGGTCCGCCGCTAACAGCAAACTCAATATGGTATACGGACGGCTCCAAAACGGATACAGGTACGGGGGCTGGAATATATGGCATAAAATCAAGGACGGAAGTCCGGGTATGTCTAGGAACATACGCGACCGTATTTCAAGCCGAATTAGCTGCTATACACAGGTGCGCTATGCAACTAATCGGCCGAAATGTAGATAACGACTCCATCGTTATCTATTCGGGTAGTCAAGCGGCTCTAAAGGCTCTCAGTTCGGTACAGGTCGATTCATGGCTGGTATGGAACTGTTTGGATGTCCTTTCTCAGGTGGGAAGTCAAAACAGGTTGACACTTGCCTGGGTGCCGGGACATAAGGGTCATCGTGGCAACGAGAAGGCCGATGAATTGGCCCGAGAAGGCGCATCTACGCCACTGGTTGGTCCGGAACCCTTCTTTGGAATCGCAAATACGATAGAAAGGGCAGCCATACACAAATGGGTGCAACAGAAGTCTCTTGAGGGGTGGAACAACTCACCAGGACAGAGGCAGGCCAAACAGTTCATCAAAGGACATTCGGCTAAATTTACAGCAGACTTACTTTCGCACAGACGCAGGACTGTCAGAATGATAGTGGGTCTGCTCACTGGGCACTGTAGACTCAATAGACACTTGAGTCTCATAGGCCTGACAGAAGAGGACACCTGTCGTTTCTGTCTGGAAGAAGAGGAAACCGCTCTACACGTTCTGTGCCATTGCGAAGGTCTCGCACGAATGCGGTTTCTAGAACTCGGAGAGGAAAAACCGGAAGCACCAGGCTACATGAAAAGGCAACTATCAAGGCTGTTTGTAACAAAATTATATTTCTCCACTTTGGGCGCTACTGTAACAAATATAGTAGGCAGATCCCTTGGGACTATGTCCCTGATGTTATAAGATCTGTAGAGTAGTGTGAAGATAAGTTTGAAACTAAATTAAAATAAGAGTTGAAACTGAATGCAGTTAGGCTAGCTGGGTATGCTTGAGACTGGCCAGTTGATACTCAAGGTAGGGTTAGGCCTATTTGCATGCCCTGAGAAAACAGTAAAGAATAGAAAAGATGTATATTAACTAAGGAAATATAAGAATAACCAAAACGAACTAAGGGTAAGTACTGACAACAGGAATATATGAGAGAAGAATGATTTGGGCGCCAGGGAAGATGTTTACTGGACTCTTAGTCTAACAAACACTTCACCTAGTGACTTTATTGCTGCTGCTAACTATGTTTTCTGTAACTAGATATAACTTTATTAAAAAAAGGTTGTTTAATAAAACAGATTATTACTTATAACCCAATTTAATAATAATAAAATAGAAAAACCTGTAAACCGTAATATACAATTTAACTTAAATACCCTATCATACAAAAAACTTATTTTAAATTTCTCAGTAACGATAAAGTAATCTTATCGTTACATTCTCCCTTTACTTGGAGAAAAAAAATTGACCTAAGAACAATTTTTTTTTTCTGTGTAACTATAGATATTCAAGACCAATCATATACTGTGGGATCCATCACAGACGTGAACAAAATAGCCAATAATATAGCGTGTCCAGGACACCACACTAGCTAACATATGAAATGCACAGAATCTTCCATCCGTGACTGACATTCTAAAAACCAAAATTGTGTTCAAGTTGATTAAGTAGATTTAAATAAACCCCAAATTATTGTCAACAAGAACACTATACCAATCATATACATGAATACAAAACTTGCTAATATATAACCGAATATACCAAATAACTTCCACACATTTGCATTTAACTCGACCGATTATACTTAACCACAGATTATGAGTCATGCAAGAGGGGTAGTTCTAATATACAATATACTAAATATGACACAAGCACTCATCCCACAAGTTATAGTATGTTTATTAAAACCTTATACTAAATAACTAATAAAAATACAAATCTTCAAAATAATTGACGAATGGGATGAACGATACAAAATTGATCCATCCATGGACATCAGATTTATTTTAGAGCATATCCAAGGTGAAGCAATCAGTAGATTTCGTAACCAATTCGCAATAAACCAAAATATGGACCGTAATATAAAACCACACTAGATATAAGAGTTACTGAGGAAAAATGATCGTAGCATGCATTTTATCCTAAATTGATCCGACAATGGACAACAGATTTATATTGGCATATCCAATGTGAAACAATCAGGCAAATTCATGGGTCATCACCACAACCTAATAATCATTATACTCTATAGATGCTAAATATTTGGTACCAGGAAACTGAACCATTGGAACGAAATAACAGACTAAGTGTCTGCAGCATATGTGAATTGATCTGATTCCAGTCATGAGTAGATAGGTATAATAAGGGATACTTAGTCAGTATACAACATAATCAAGAATCTACTAACGACTCAACCTGACTAGGCCGAACATCCGGAAGAATCCCAAATCATCTTCCTAGGACTCCCTTTCGTGTCATTGAAGGTTACCAAATTCCAGACCACATTGTATCCCTATCAAGTTCCACAACCTACGATGGATTACACCCCAAATTAAGCTCATCATCTGTTATGCATCAGATTCAAGATAAGATCTACACAAGAATGACAAACTTATTGGAGTAAGGTATTCCAACACAAATATTAGTAATATATGAACTAATAGATGAACAGTTGAGTTTCACATATAAGAGTAATACAACAGGAAGAAAGTGTACCAAATTAAAGAACTGACATAACGAAATGGAGTTAACTAATTCTGGAATTCTCTAACTATAGCTGTAGCTACAACAGATTTATAAGAATAGCCAGAAAAAGCCAACCAAATATCACTAAATCATCGCTAATACAATACCTTAAGACATCATAAATGGATAACTCTTATAAACATTCAATCAAAGAAGTACTAGAGAACAAGAAAGTCAATTTCTTAAGAAACTGCAGATTAGGGTATGTTCACTAGTTACTTGTATCTATATAACAGAACATTGATCCTGACTCCTAATTACATATAAAAACAAAATGAGTTCCCAGGAAAGCTGATGCTAAACACAATATTCAATTGTTGAATACAAAAGATATATTCTAATAAGGCTGAGATCTAAGAGGTTACCATTTGTATCAGCACAACTAGATAATAAAGCTACAAAGGGTAGACAATATATGTATAATAGAAGTGAGATTAAAATTAAGACTATGTTTCAACAGAATAATACTTCTGAATTGTAATACTAGAATGTTTAGTACATCCTTCAATAATGATGATGATGATTAAACATTCTATCATAGAGATTCAGCATTTAAATTGATTAAGGTCTGATAGATATAACCAGGCAATTGTGAGCCCTGAAATCTGCTTCCTATCAGGTGCGCACTATTGATAGTAACACAAGTTTCGAACCCACGTATTTGCATAGCCATGGGAGGCAAACCAATTTCATAAGAAATGTTAGATACAAAAAAAAATAACAAAAGGTTACATAATAATTCGGCGTAACTTTTATCTCAACTAACTTCATTGAAATTTTAACGAATGAAGTCTAACTTAGAAATCACACTGTATACTATTGTATTATCTAAAACAAATGACGCGATAACTTCTTTACACCAAATGGTAACTAATGTATCAAAGAATATTACTAAGTATTTTAATAATTTTCCTGTAGGAACTACCAAAAACAACCTCAGGATCAAATAAACAAGATCTAAACATATACATGTATTTATGTATACCAATATACAGCAATGACACATATAAACATAATAAGGTACGAAGAGTTGACAGTTCTACACCAGTTTGATTTACCAAAAAAAATTTGCTGTACCTACTTCAATATTATAACTAATAACAACAAAGCTAAATTTAGTAAGGGAAGCTAAAACTATTATATAATAGATAAACCATATTGTCTATCTGGTGACTAAAATCAAAATCAAATCATTTACCTATTCATTAAAAAATCAAGTATTACCAAAATTTAGAAAGAGGAATTAACCTAATCAATCCTGTCAGGTTAATCTTCTTCTGACGATGAAGAGTCTAAGTCATTGACAGTGTTATCTGGTAATAAGTCCTTTATATGAAATCGACCAAGACGTTTGTTGGACAAACTATCTTTCAATTCATATATTAAAGGAGATATTACTTTACTGACAAAACATGGGACGTATTTTTGACAAAATTTGGCAGAAACAGCATCACCTTTACTAGACTTAACAAAATTACGTTTTAATACCCGATCACCAACAAAGAATCGCAAATCTCTTTTCCTCAAGTTATACTGACCCTGTGACTTAAGGTAAGAAGTTTTTAATTTCTTCCTGATGTCTGCAAATATTGGAGGTAGAGTCTGTATATCATCTAAACGATGAAGTTTATCTGATATTTGAGGTAGATTTGTGGAATTTCCTGAAACTAAACCAAAATAATCACCAGATAAGGCAACATTTCGACCAAAATTTAAATAAGCTGGGGAACACTGCGTAACTTCATGGACAGAAGTTCTTATGGCTTGAGCTATGGAGTGAATATATTGATCCCAAGCTCTGTGGTCTTGGTATGTATATGATCTTAGGGCTGTAACAATACTGCGGTTTACACGCTCACTATGATTAGCTTGCGGATGGTACGCAGCGTTATAAAAGATCTTCTGAACTTTGTATTTAGTTAGAAGGTCTTTAAAAGCCTTAGCTACAAATTGAGGACCATTGTCACAAGAGACAATTTGGGGAACACCAAATAACAAAAAGACTTGCTCCTCCAAATATTTCACAATGGCAGGAACTGTGGCATTACGAAGAGGAAAAACTAATGGAAATTTAGTGAAGTAATCCACGACCACCAAACAATAGGTATTGCCCTTATAACTACGAGGGTATGGTCCAATTAAATCCATAGATACCATCTGCCATGGGAAGTCAATGTTCCTAAAAGAACCCATTAATCCAGCTTGTGGCTTATTACTTGGCTTGCATGTAGCGCAAACCTTGCATCTAGAAATATATTTCTTAATACAGTTGCGCATACCAGGCCAATAATATAGCTCCGCTATCCTACTAAATGTTTTAAAGGAACCAAAGTGACCAGATGTCACATTATCATGAAAAGTACGAAGAATTTCATCCCTATTTGCGGTTGGGACGACAATTTTCCAATCCGACATATTAGTCAAGGCTTCAATTGGACTAACAACATGTTTATAAAGGATATTATGTTCCACTTTAAAATCAGGGTACTGACCAGGATTCTGAGTAACATTCTCCAACATTTTATGGTACCACGCATCCGGAACTAAAGTGGATACGTCAAGAAGATTGACATCAAATGTTCGAGACAAAGCATCAGCTACTACAACACCATTTGCCTTACGGTGGACAATGTTATAGTCAAACGCTGATAACTTACAAATCCAGCGGGACAACCGTTGGGACGGGTTACGCATAGAATGCATCCACAACAACGAACTATGGTCAGTGATCAAAGTACACTTACGACCTTCTAAATAATACCTGAAGGCCTCCAAGCCATGAATTATAGCAAGGAGTTCCCGCTCAGTAGTGGAGTAATTTTTCTGGGCCTTATTGAGCTTCTTACTAGTGTACGCTATGGGGTGCTCAGAACCATCTTTCATCTGAAAGAGGACACCACCTGAAGCAGTATTAGAACAATCTGTCATGAGGTAAAAGTGTTCACTGAAATCAGGAGAAGTCATGACAGGAGCACTGGTAAGAGCTTCTTTAATACGATGAAAAGCATCATCAGCCTCAGGATTCCAGGTAATAGTCTGACCCTTTTTCCTATTCTTAAGGAGGTCAGTAAGAGGTGATAATAAAGTGGAATAAGAACGTACAAACCTTCGATAGTACCCACACATACCCAAGATCCTACGTAACTGAGTAGTTGTTTTAGGTATGGGGAAGTCCTTGATAGCGGTTACCTTGTCAGGATCTGTCCTCAAACCTTGACTATCAACAACATATCCCAGGAATTTGAGATTAGGACGACAAAAATTACATTTATCCAAGTTGACAGTGAGATTAGCCTCTTTAAGGCGTGAAAATAACTTTTCTAATATTTCAATATGCGAAGTAAAATCAGGAGTAACAACTAAAATATCATCTAAATAATAAAATACAAATGGTTCAAGTTGTGGACCAATAACTAAGTCCATTAAACGACACATCGTCTGAGGAGCTGAAACTAGACCAAAAGGCATCGTGACAAATTGAAATAATCCTTTACCACTAACAGCGAAAGCAGTATATTTCTTACTCTCTTCACTCAAAGGAATTTGTAAGAAGGCCTTGGATAAGTCAATGGAAGAGATGTATTTCGCATTCTGGAGTTTGCTTAATATAACATCTATTCGAGGGATAGGATAAGCGTCCCTATTCGATGTGATACTGTTTAATTTACGACCATCAAAACAAATTCTGAATGATCCATCCTTCTTCTTTGTAAGCCACAGAGGACTACAATATGAAGAGGTAGAAGGTTCGATAATGTTTAAGGAGAGCATTGAATCGATTTCTTTATCTAAATCTGCTTGCCATGCTTGAGGTATGGGATATTGATACTGTCTGAAAGGAGTTGAAGTTTTCACTTCAATAGTATGAGACATTAAATGTGTACGGCCTAATTTATCTTTAGACGAAATAGATGAAAATTTAGAGATAATATCCTCTAACTGTTTTTGTTCCATTCCAGACAAACTAGAAAATTCACGAATAACACTTACAGTTGATAAATTAAAGGAAGAAATAGAGAACGAAAAGTCCGAACAATTTAATGTGCTATTAAATGCATTTAAAAAATCCATGCCAAGAATTATAGAATTTTGCACGGAAGGTATAATATAAAAGGTAATAGTTTTGCGAATATTTGCAACTAAAATTTCAGTTTCAAATTTACCTGTGATCGACTGAATGGTACCATCTGCAGTAGAGACTTGCAGGGAAGAAATAGGTATAATATTAATATTAGTGTTTTCTAACAATTGTAATGAATAGGAACCTATTAAAGAAATGTTAGAGCCACTATCTAATAGAGCCAAACAAGAATGTCCTAATATCTTAATTTCAAGATAAGGTCGGTTATCATTATGTTTTCTGACTAATAAAGAATTAATATCAAAATCTAAAATATTATATTGGCCATCCAAATTATAAAATGGTACTAACTTAGACTTATTATCTTTGCCAACAAATTTACAAACTGGTGTAGAAAATGGAACTGTTTCCCTGTGCTGATTATGTTCATTACTAAAATTATGACTTACGACTGGTGAAGATAATCTAAGGTCAAGCAAACAGCTCGAGTTAACCGCAGAGTGGTTGACAGTTACTTTTTTGCTTGCTTTGGATTTTGTTTGTTGTGCTTTGGTTGGTGAGTGTTTTTCTTTTCTTGAGCGGGTGATTTCGAAGTGCTGGGGAGTATTGGACCTGTGGTTTCGTTTACTGTTGTGTTTGTAGTCCCTGATGGGGTTGTAGACTGAGGAACGCTCAGGGGACGAGCCTCTGTCCGCTCGTTTCCCGAACACTTAAAACAGTTACGTTTGAGTGTATTGTCTCTACCACAACCGTGACAGAAAACACGTGTACGAGGTGTCACGCACTCATAAAATGCATGGCCAGGCTCACGACAATTCCAACAAGTCAAAGACGAATTCACCACAGACACATTCTGTGTATGAGTTTTGGGTTGCCAAGAACGATTTCTAGAGAAACTTAAGTTAAATGAAGGACCAGAAGTAGGTCGAGACGTCCTTGCAGAAGAAGAAGACCAAGATAGAGTTTCCTCTAAACGTTTACACTTCTCCGTGATATCCTCGATACTCTGAATGTCCATTAAAGCTAATTGCTGATGGTAAAAAGGCAACAGACACTTAAGAATGATCTTTATTTTGGCAAAGTCGGATAGAGGAGTCTCAAGTCGACTACACATGCCCAAAATGGTGTTAATAAACATAGTGACAGGTTCGTTTGGCTTTTGTTTACGGTTTTTGATTTCATCTAGGAGATCATCTTGGAAAGAATAAGGCAGAAAATCAGATTTTAATTTCTGAGCCAACTCAGACCAAGTGGAAAAGCTATGACGGTTGTTCATAAACCAAGTAAACGCAGGACCTGTAAATAATTCAGCAGAAGCTGCAAAAAGATCATCCTCACTCACACCTCTTGAAATACGAAGACATTCCACTCTCTCCAAAAAGGTAATGACTTCATCATGATGACCTTGACCAGAAAACAAAATTCCCCACTTATGTACCTGAATTGGTTTAGGGTGTGAAAACGAATTAGCTGCATGAACAGAAGAGATAGGAGTGGAAGTGGCTGCCGGATTTACTCGAGAATCAAGTTCACCTTCTAAACTAAGAATTCTAATGGAAATAGAGCGCTTGAAAATTTGTTGCTCCTCATCTGAGCAAGATAGTAAATGTGCACGACCAGAGATATGAGTAAGACGAGAAATTAACCTGGAATACATGCTATCATGGACAGTCCCTCTAAAATCGGATATCCTCTGAGCCAGGTCCTCCAACGTCTGGTTTATCTCCTGTTGTTGTTCCAGAAAAGGAATATCTACAGAAGAAATTTGTCGAAAGCTCCTATTTCCTTGCTCTTGTTTCAAGGCACCGCGCAATAATTGGTGTTTTTTCTCAACCTTGGTAGACTCTTCAAAGGGAATTCCCCTTATCCTCAGCTCATAATCCACTTCCTTAACTAATAAATGCTCAGCCTTAAAGGTACACATGATGAAAGAGAGGAAAAAAAAAATATCACCAACAAACCAAAATCAACAATGTGTTTAACCAAATGTAATTAATAAAGGTGTACCTATACCTTTAAATATAAATATATTTAAAATAATTTAAAGTTGGTTTGAGAGATCAAATGACAATAAGTAAATTGAACTTATTTTCATATATAGTATGCAATAATTGACCAAAAAAATATATATTATATAGTGTGATCGCACCTAAACAAAACCACTATTGGCTAATAACAATGTAAATAGTAATACAATAAATTATTCAATATTTCTCAACAAATGTACAGGTATCACTAACCCGATCAAACCAGAAATGTCAAACCAATATAATTATGAAAAATATTATACTAAATGAAGGTTTACAATTAATTATTAATTTAAAGTTAACAAAACCACCAACACAGCAATATAAGACACTATTCAATATTTCTGAGATACTGTAGCAAAGAACACTGGATCTAAATAACTATCAAATATGCAAAAATAGACAAACAAACTAGAAACAGTTTAAAAAAAGACAAATAAATTAAGGAATACTATCTTACTGAAAATCTGGGCTCCACGTTGGACTACGCCACTATAACAAAATTATATTTCTCCACTTTGGGCGCTACTGTAACAAATATAGTAGGCAGATCCCTTGGGACTATGTCCCTGATGTTATAAGATCTGTAGAGTAGTGTGAAGATAAGTTTGAAACTAAATTAAAATAAGAGTTGAAACTGAATGCAGTTAGGCTAGCTGGGTATGCTTGAGACTGGCCAGTTGATACTCAAGGTAGGGTTAGGCCTATTTGCATGCCCTGAGAAAACAGTAAAGAATAGAAAAGATGTATATTAACTAAGGAAATATAAGAATAACCAAAACGAACTAAGGGTAAGTACTGACAACAGGAATATATGAGAGAAGAATGATTTGGGCGCCAGGGAAGATGTTTACTGGACTCTTAGTCTAACAAACACTTCACCTAGTGACTTTATTGCTGCTGCTAACTATGTTTTCTGTAACTAGATATAACTTTATTAAAAAAAGGTTGTTTAATAAAACAGATTATTACTTATAACCCAATTTAATAATAATAAAATAGAAAAACCTGTAAACCGTAATATACAATTTAACTTAAATACCCTATCATACAAAAAACCTATTGATCCCTATTTACAATATATTTACACACTCTAATATGCTAGAAAAGTAGGAACTTTTATTATGAAGTTTTATTCATGAATTAAAACAAAATTTACTACAACCAACCTATTTATATATATTAAAGCAATTATTACCCTTCCCTATATTTAACACAATGTATCAGTTCGACAATTTCTAAGTTGATTCCAATCAGATAACCTGTAAATATATTTCAATTGGTCTGTTCAGAAAGGAACAGATCCAAGATAAATCAGTGACGTTACCAGTAGGGCTGTAAAAATACAAAATGGACCTTTGTGCACAAATGACCTTACACAGTGTATTAAAATCCACCCCTACCCTGTTATTACTAATACATATATATATTTAAAATATTTAATGACACAAAAAAAAAGCAAATGATGTTAAGAAAAAAATTGAATGTAAGATATATAATGATACGCAAATATGATTTATGAAAATTGACTAGGATTATTTTTAAGTTTTGGTTCGTTCACTCACTAAAGTTTAAACAATATTTAAGTAACTTATTTTTACGATATTACCAAACAGTAAAAAAAAACCTGTCTACTCTCAAGCCGAGAAGGTTCTTCTTCCGGACGCCTTACGCCGCCGGGACTCGTTCGGGTGAAAGCTGTAAGCCCACTGTTCTAGCACCAAACTGAATCGCTATTCCAATATTCGGGAAAAACCAAAAAAAACTCCAAACTAAACTCAACTGGAAGCTATTACCCCAAATCCAAAATAATGTTTATTGTATTGACTTTATATTCTTTCTTCCTCCAACGACTAAAATAAAATCAAAGAAGCTCTCATTAGCTTTATTCAGAGTTGATAAACAACAAGGCGGTTAGGACAAGAAAAACTAGTCAGAAGATGATAATTAGTGAAGGTTTCGTACACTTTTTGTGACCTTGGAAAATTAATCGAAAACTATGTATTTAAAAAAAATGTTGGGAATTTACTATGAATATTTCACTGAAGAACTAAAATTTAACTTATCACGAATATATTATAGGCAAATAGTAATGAAGGATCTCCTTACATTACCGAATTGCTTGGATATTGATGAGAACGTGTACTTAGGAGAATTTCTAACAGAAAGAATTCTGAACGTGATTTGACTAATATAATTAAGGTAAAATTATTGAATAAATGATTTTAATATGAAACTAATAATGGTTAAAAAAAATGATGTACTTTAATTAAAATGAAACTCACCCAACGCAACAATATTTCAACAATTGAACCAAAATCTTCTTTTTCCAAAACTTCTAATATAAAAAAAAAACGCCTTCTTTAACTTAATATCACCTCTGAATAACTTAAATTTCTTTTCTGATAACTTGAGCCACGTGCGTTGGTCGCTGGAGTATCAACCAATCGTTCTCTGCCTCGGTCAATGGTTCGATATCAAGTGAGTCTTACACTTTTAAAATCGTCGGCTTCCGTCAGTTCCAAGCTAAGCGGAAGCGACAGGTAAGCAGTTTGACCAATTGATAAACAATTGATAATACGATTACATGTATATTTGGTTGCATACTTTACAGGCAGAATTAAGTTATTTTAAATTTCTCAGTAACGATAAAGTAATCTTATCGTTACATGTTGAGTCTCATTAAGAGGACCAAGCTAGATGAAGTGCTTTAAAATAAGGGGGAAACACAATAGATCTGCAAAGGTCGCAGTGTATCAGGCTCTATTGGCCGCCCCATTTTCTACATTCTACATTCTACCCCTTTACCGGGTATTGAATCTTTAATCGTTCATTACCTTATTGACCAGTCGTTGACCTCTTGATCGACCATTGACCCCTTGACCGGTCATTGATCCATTGACCTTTAATCAGTGGTGGGGGTGGGGGAAAGTGGGTCGTTGAGGGGGATACGAAGTGGTGAGGATTGTGCGGCCAGAACTCTCATCCCTTACCAAACCATTGGAGGGGGTATACCAAATGTGGGAGGATCGACGGTGTGGTGTACGAACGGTGCGGCCAGATCTCTCATTTGCCCTCTACTTAAAATATTGTGCATAAGCATAACCAAAAACCCACAGTATGGTGGAGATATGTAGATGATGTGTTCTCTATCAACAGTAGAGAATAATCAATCAAATTCACCACGGAAACAGAAAACAATATCTCACGATACAATATCTCTCAAGATACAGGCTATGCAACCAAAGTTTACAGTAAATCAACCCACACCAAGAAATATTTAAATTACCACTCAAAACGCAACATAAATAACAAAAAGGGAATTATCAATTCATTATGATAGAGCCGAAACACCTGCTCTAATGAAAATGTGTTTTAGGAAAAACAAAGCCTGCTAACCAAGATGATAATACCATCTATAAAGTGCTTATCAGAAAAATTAAAAGGGATAGGAAGTATGTACAACATCACAAAAACATTCCAAACAACCAATACACTGAGATACATTCTATTTAAAATTACGCTGTAAATGCAACAATGTTGGGAGAAACCGTCAAACCATAAGAGTCAGGATAAACGAGCATCAACACATCAAAAATAAATACTTCCACAAATCACAGATGTGCAAACATGCCTGGGACAATAAACAATTACTACAATGGAAAGATATATCAATAGTAATAAACGACACACAAAACGGAAAAATATTAAAAAAGCAGCTCTTTTCTAACTTTATATAAAAAATGTGTAGTAAACCTATCACCAGGTTTGCAAATCACGCAAAACAAAATTTTATATCGTACTGACGGTACAAACACCATCCTCAGAATATTAAACTAAAAGCATGTCTATTTGCCGATTTCAGAAGAGGAAATTGAAACGTCAAAGAATTATAAAATTTAATTTTCATTAAAATCAGTTCGTGGCTTAATCCAAAATAAACATAATATTTAACTAAGACATGTCACAAGAGATCAGTTTCAGAACCTGCTTAGTATATAATATAAGGTCTAAAAAATTTATATGGTTGGTAAAATATCCATTTTGTACCTTTCTTTTTATTAAGAAAATGTTAAGACGTGTATAGCATTATGGTAAACAACTTTGGAGCTATATTTGAATAACTAATACAAATAAAGTAAAAAAGTTATATAACATTTATTTAACCCTTATCGGGGCAAGGTGGGTCCAAAGGACTTGACACCCCACTTCTTTTATCATGAACTGATGAATAGTTTTTATTGAATTTTATGCAGTTTTGAAGTATTATTCCGTTAACATACTCATGAGCTATTCAAAATATTCAATATTATTTTTTAAATTAATGCGTCGAAAGAAGTGTATTACTTAAAGTGGCAACACGGTCCGTCGGAACCTATTTGTGTTTATGCCTAAGCCTAAATTTTTGTTATAAAATTTAATCTGGTAGGCAGGTAATGATTTTAGAAAATCTTTCTTTGATTTATCTAAACGAGTTTTCTGATTAGTTGGCACTGAAATTTAAGATTATCTTTTAGAAGCAAGTGAAGAAAATCATCCGCACGTAATATTGAATGTTCTTGAAGAAGAATGTGTATATCGGTATCACTTCATAAGCATCTCTTGTTTTCTACCTCTCGAAAAATAAAGAAGTGTCCTAGTCCTGTCTATCATGCATCACAATGCTGACTATAAAGATGATGTTAACAAAAAATCAGATATGATACTCTATTATAATAATACAAAATGTGGTGTCAATATGCTAGACCAAATGTTTTATAATTATATGTGCAAAAGGCGGGGTACCAGCTTCCTTTTGCATTTTTATGAATATTTTAGACGTAGCTAGGGTAGTCTTATTTATTCCTTGGACAAATTTACATCCACAATTAAACGAAAACAAAAATGCTTTCTTACAATGGCAGCAGAATAACTAGTGTTGCCTGAAATTTTAAAAAGAAAATTAAGGGGACTACATCGGTAAACAAACCAGTCTATTGAAAAATGCTTACATCGACATAATAAAGAGCCACAACTAGAACCCCCAGTTTTAACAAAAAAAGGTGTCACATAATATGCAATAAAGGAAAATAATTGATTAATCTATTGTTTTTTTTAATCTAGACAATTTAGATCTAACTTTAATAAAAAATCAAAAGAGAATATTAGACATATACAGGTGAACATAAATAGTGCAAAGTACACAGTGGTGTCCGGTTACGTAAGTAAAATGTGTTGTCCGGTAAGGGTTAAAGTAATTAAGAAAACTGCAGAAACATTGTATTTATGTGGGATTAAACCATTATGTATTGTAATAAAAGTTATTGTTTATATTTGTCTTTGATGTCCCGATTTCCAATCGGGAAATCGTTTTCAAAAAAAAATTTTGAATTAAGAAATTATGTTAACCTGTTGTTTCATTATAATTAATTAATTTAGAAATAATCCAAATTTATTACCTTGCAATAAATCAAAAATATTGATCATTAAAATATACAAAAAAACTTTATTACTTCTACCCTTTGGCTTTCCCTAAAACCCCCCCTCGTAGAAGGGAAAATGGAAAAAATCAAATTACCAACAATGTGTAGAAATCAATTTTAATTAAAGTTTGTATCAACTCGACGATAAAAATTCGATATCTTTTTATCTAAATGTTCTATCGCCACAAATCAAAATGAGTTTTAAAGGTCAATAGGTGTTAAATAACTATACGTTGTGCGATATTGACATTTTTAACGATTCCCACAAAATCAATAAAATTTATCACTTTCATTGATCGGTTACTATAGAATTTGCATTGTTAGAGCCGAATCTTAAAACCTATAGCATAAAATTTCGTTTCTAGGTTTTGACATCAAATGTGAGGCATTTGACTAAAACGCTGAATTTATACTTTCACATTACAAACAAACTTAAACGTTTAAAGCAGCTTTTTTTCGCATACACAAGTACGTTTTTTGAAACTAAACAACTTCAGCTACAAACTCCACTCAATATCGTTTTTTAGGCATATTTTTAAAAAGCCTCATATTTGATACCAAAACTTAAAATCGAAATTTCATGTTATAGGTTTTAAAGACTATGCCAATGGAAATTTCACACGAGAATCATAAAAAATGGCAAAAATTGCGCAACGTTTCTTTAGTTAACAGGTTTATAGAAACTGACTTAATTTTCTGCAAATTAAAAAATACATACGAAAGCTACTCTCTTCTCCATTAAAACGCATTTTGATTTTTGTTAATAGGGCAATCTGATCTAAAGATATCGAATTTTAACTCTATATAATACAAATTATATTTAAAATTGATTTCGCGTGACTAACTGCTATTCAAAATCGCCGGTCGGTTGAAGCGCTGTTTCTGAGAATAGGTGTCATTCTACACAAAAAGTGCTAATAAATATTTTTATTCAAAATTATCTCAGCTACATTTTTTATTTAAATCGTTGTTTTCTACGGTGTAGGTGCAGATTCTTGGTAAATCGATTTTTTCCGTTGTCTCCCCTTACGAGGGAAGATTTTAGGTAGAAGCAGGGAGGTACTAGTATATTGTTTGGGGCTCCAAAATTGACATTTTCAGCACAATTCAGCTTGTTCGTCTCGTTTTTAGAGATCAAATCTCTGACGACTGGACTAAATCGCTTAAACTTAAATTATTTTGTAACAACAAAGCCATTTGTGATTTTGTGTGTGATAGACGCCATTGTTTATTTAGATTACATTATAGAGTAATTTCGTACCTTTTATGAACATAATTTTGATTGTAATCAATCTACTTACTAATTATTTAAAATTATATTCTGAAACATAATTACAAATTAATTAAACGTTTTTGGTTATAACTAAATTATTACAATGTAATCCATACATTACGGTATTCACCTGCAAACAAATAAAATGCAAATTATTTTTGTCAACAGCATGTTATTTTCAAATAAAACCTGTAAGTAGCGTAAACTGCGTATTACTACTGTATTCTAAACTATGTTCACTGGAATTGCAATTCTTTCATTGTAGGTCGATTAATCTGAGTCCTTTAAATAGTTTTCTACAGCAGCGATCACCTCAAAATTTGATGAGTAGAGCTTACTACTGAGCCGCCGTTTTTGTTTTAAATTTGTAACCACATAGAAATCGCTTAAAACGCAAACGGAGATTGTGGTGGATAACATATAAGTTCAAAAGCATTCTCATCTTTCCCAAATAAGGCGGATTCTATTCAATATTATTATTGCCAAATATGTGCAAAAACTTTTTGTAATCTTTTTATTTCTTATTTCCGCTTTTTATAAGTAATCTTCTTATAGATATATCATATATATCATATATATCAAGATAGAGAGCAAATTGCTCTCTATCTTGAGCTGTTCTTAGTATCGAATGTGTGCCCATGCCTGTCCAGTCTCTTACATTCTTCAACCAGGAGCATTTTCTTCTTCCTGGACCTCTTCTTCCTACCACTTTCCCTTTTATTATAAGTCGTAGGAAGTTGTATTTTTCTCCTCTGTATCCATTCTTCTTAGCACCTCGTTGTTGGTCACGTGCTCTGTCCAAGAGATCTTTAGCATCCTTCGAAAAACCCACATCTTCTATACGGCTTATACTTGTAATTACGAGAGTCCATGTTTCCACTCCGTATAGCAATATGGAATAAATAAACGTTTTTACAAATTGGTATCGGATATCCAACAATAACGTAGAGTTTATTGGGAATTTTTTCATTTGTTGAAATGCGGACCTAGCATATTCTATACGAGCACGTATTTCGACCTTGTCTCTATCTCCCTTTCTGGTTATGACATTCAAAAGTCGTTGTAAACCCTCAACACTGTCCGCAATAATGACGGTGTCGTCTGCGTTTCTTAAGTTGTTTACGTATTCTCCGTTGATTTTTATTCCTTCTTCAATATTTTCGAGGGCATTTTGAAAGATCTTTTCGGAATATATATTGAATAACAGTGGAGAAAGTACACAGCCCTGACGAACTCCTCTTTTTATTGGCAATTCTGCTGTCAGACGATTGTCTATTTTGATCGACGCCATTTGATCCCAATATAGTTTTTTAATAAGTGCTACAGTGTTATAGTCTATACCATGTTGTGTTAGGGTTTCTATGAGTTCTGTGTGTTTTACTCGATCAAACGCTTTTTCGTATTCGATAAAATAGAGAAACACGTCTTTTCGCTGACCTCAGCATTTTTTTGTTTCGGATGATTTTCTGGGTTTCTTTATATTTTTCTTCATTGCGATTTTTGTAAGATCTCCTTATGTCCATCAGTTTTAGGACTTCTTCTGTCATTCATGTATTCTTTGTTTTTCTGATGTTGTCTTGTAGTTGTTATCTTTGTATAGTTGTGATTATTGTTTTGAAGGTGTGCCAAATACTTTCTATTGTTTCTTCTGCTTCCACGGGTGCTTCATTGAACTTTTCTTTGAGTGTATCATTGAGTGTTTTCTCTATTTCTGCCTGTACTATTGGATCTTTAAGTTTTTCGAGGCTAGGTTCTATCTTCTCTCTGTATTTGATATTCTTTAGTTTAATTGAAATTTTACCAACAACAGAATTTTGGTCGGAACTGATGTCTGCCCTGGGGTATGTTTTAACTCCCCTGATTCCATTTCTATAACGTTTGTCAATTAATATATAATCAATCTGGTTTCCTATTATGCGGTTTTGATTATCGTAAGGTGCTTTCCATGTATATAATCTTCTTTTTGGTTGTTTAAACCACTTTTTTGCGATCATTAGATTCTCTTCTTGGCAAAATTGGACCAGTAATTCTCCTCTGTCATTTCTTTGGCCCAAACCAAAGTTTATTACTACGTCTTCGGTCCGCCCTTCACCTACTTTGGCATTAAAATCTCCCATAATAATGTTTACAGCATTTTTCTTTGTGATCTTCATTAGCTGTTTGATCTCTTGGTAGAATTCTCGTACTTCTCTTTCTGGTTTTTCTGCTGTAGGAGCATATACTTAAATAAAGTTAATATTACGAGGGGTGGTATTAATTTGCAGCATAGCTACTCTATCAGATATAGGTATAAAGTTCTTTATACATTAACTGCTTTTCTGGTCAACTATAAATGCCACTCCGTTATAATGATGAGGATCGTCATTACCAGCATAATATATTACATGGTTATCGCTGTTTTTCTGTTTAGATCCAGGCCATCTAACTTCACTGACTCCGAGAATGTTCACTCCCATTCTTTTCATTTCTCTCACGATGTTATGAGATTTTCCTACCATAAAGAGAGATTTTGCATTCCAGGTTCCAATTTTTAACTTGTAACTTTTGTTTTCCACTTTCAGGTGGTTCCTAGCATTTGTCGTGGTGATTCTTAGCACCCCTTCTTGACCATCTAAGGTCTGCCACGGATTAGGGGCCTTTTTTTTCCGTAACTTGCTATAGTTATAATATCTTGAGAATATTTAGTGTGATGGTTTCTCCTTGCCTTACACACCTTATAAGTAATAAAAATACCAAAACAAAGTCGTGATACATTATTTTTTCCTGACAATATCATTTACTTCTTCCATGGTAGAAGAGAAAATTTGAGTTTTTACTGATTAATCCTTACCTGGCAACTGTGGAAGTGATGGTCATCTTAACACTAGAAGCATTTTTGCATACCTAGAAGTACCAGAGCGGTCAAAATTACGGGTATTAGAATTTTCTATTAACAGCTCTTTTTGTATTGTTTTTTACTTAGAAAAAACCTATACTAAGTTATACCTACTAATAAAAGACATATTTAGTTAATATAAACAAATTATTTATTTATTTAAGCACAATTTTTGCAGCAGCACATTTTTTTAATTTTACTTATAGAATATAAATGACTATTAATTAGAATATGAGAAATGATACAATAATCTGCATCGAAAAGGCCAGAGCAAAGTTTTTTTCAGATTAAAAAAGTATTATGTGGACTTTGTTAAATATGTGGAAATGTTACATCTTTTCGAGAATATTTAATGAAGTAGAAAGCTGGACGCTCTAAATAATCAAAATTTAAGCTTACGAAATATTGGTGTAACGAAAGTTGTTACGCATAAGCTGAGTTAAAAGATTGAGAAAAGAAGACGTATGATAACGTCTAAAAAAGCAAACCAAAGTAGAGAAAATCATAAAAATACAAAAATTGGAATATTCCGGCCAGAGTCCTGCTTCTTAATAATTTAAGGTAAAATGTGAAAAGAACATCATGTCTTCATAACCTACGTGAGTGGTTTAATCAGTCTTCGTTGTCACTGTCAAGAGCTGTGGAGATAACATTATGATACTAGTTCAGTAACGGACTTGGTACAAAGAAAAGAAGGAGTCATTATGCTGACTTTAATTTGCAGAACTTTTTTTTACTTTAACAAATCTTTGAACAGGCATGACAAAACAATCCCTTTGGGATAAAACTCGACCGAATTAAATATGAGCTGAAGTTAAACATTAAGAGAACTAAATGTATGATGATACTTAAAGTGGTAGATTAAAGTATCTAGGGCAGCATACAAGTTCAATATGAATGACTGTTATAATACTGAATAAGTTATGTGAGTCGCAAAATAAATATCGATTTTTGGGCCACTTTTCAAAAATAACGTATCTCATTGCATAATACTGCTCAACTTTTATTAAATACAAAATGGCACTATGAACAAACTAAATAAACTTATTTCTATTTAGTAACAAACAAATATGTAAGTCAAGATAAAAATATTAAACTGTTATGCACTTTCCATAATAATTTCCCGAGCAGAGGCCTGCAAACACTTAACAGGCATCTTGCTAGGAAGACAGCTTAGAAAATCATAAAAACATACTCTTCTTTTTGTTTTTCTTCTTCTTCTTCTTCTAGAGTTCGTCTTACCTACAAGAGCGTAGAATCCTATATCGTAGGCATCTATTCATTGTTTACCCATGTCGCCCAAGATTTCCGGTCTTATGCCATTTTCTTCACCTGTTGTACTGTTTCACGCTCTTGGTTTCCATTTGTTCAAATTGTTTCATCCGCTTTATTTTAGGTCTACCTCATCTTTTTGCTAATTTGTTGGCCTCTTGTACTTTATTTACTAGTCTCTTCTCGTCCATTTTAATTAAGTGAACATACCAGTTCAGTTATCTTTTTTCCATTTTTTCTCTATTGGTTTATGTTTTAGCTGGTTTCTGATGTTTTTGTTTCTTTTCCTGTCCAACCTCGTATTTTCAAATATCTTTCTTAGTTGCTTTAGTTGGTACTGTGATTGCGTTAGGTACACTCAATTTAGTTTTCTGGGTGAGTTATTCGTAGGCTGTCACCATCCCTAATTTTTGTTCTTGACATAGCACTCGCTTATTATCTTTAATATTCCTCTTCTGATGACTAATTTTCATAGTTTTTGATTAATTTTAAGTAAACATAGGTCTTAGATAAATAGATGCGTTATCCACTGTGCTTTTAAATATGGTATCGGAAACAATAATCAGAAATAGCGGTTGACCAAATGGCCGGTTAATCCGATGTGCAGGCATTTTCAAGAGAAAAATCAAGTATGTACATACATACATATATCAAACACATATACAGGAAGGTGTATATATTAATAAAGATTACGGAGTTCCTATATAGTTGAAAAATACTATTTATTTCTATGTACGTACATATATACATATTTAAATATTTTACAAACTTATAAATAATATAATATTATTAATATCATAGCTGCATTTTCGCAGAAGACGAATTCAATCCTCCTCGAAACCAAAAACAGAACTGACAACCGGGGGCAAGAGACAATCATTGAGTGGCCCGTTAATACGACGGCCGCTTAAGACGACGGTCGGTTAATGCGGGACCGGTTAAGAGGGAGTCTACTGTATACATAAATAGTTAACACGACCGGATCCATCTTCAACAATGAACATCAATGTTGGCCTTTGCTGATAATCTTACTATTCTAGCGAAAACAAGTAAACATTTAGAAATGTGATAAAAAGATTAGAAAAGGAAGCAAAATATTTCGCCTAGAAATAAACCAGGAAATGTCAAAGTACATGATACTCAGAAATACAAAACACAAAGAAGATGGACAGTTCATTTTAACATCGAATGAACCAAGGGAATTATATTTTGAGAGAGTAGACCACAAGAGTTTTACGGGTCTGGGGGTTACTATAGAAGACAAAGGTTAGGAAGGATGGAAACTAAATGACAGATTGGTAAAGGGAAATAAAAATATGGAAAGTCTAAGACCACTGATAAAATCCAAATCTGTATCGAAAATAAATAAAGTTAAGGATATATAAAACAGTAAAAAGGCCCACAAAGACGTATGGTAGTCAAGTACGGACAATGAAAAAAGCCAATACGGAGAAATTGGAAAGATAGGAAAAAATAATTCTCAGAGCTATATACGGTTGCAAAAGCAGGGTAAAAGGTTGAATACGACGAACAAACAGGGAAGTAGATGAATTGTATGACAACCGAAGCATCAGTCGCTTTATAAAGGCACAGAGAGAAAGAGAGAAAAAGAGAGAGAGGGAAAGAGAGGGAGAGAGAGAGGGAGAGATAAAGGAATAGAGAGAGAGAGAGAGAGAGAGAGAGAGAGAGAGAGAGAGAGAGAGAGAGATGGGTGGGTTGCGTGATGAGAATGGAAAGGAAAAGAATTCCAAAGATGATCCTAAAACGGAGCACAATCACGAAAAGAAGGAAAGGACGACCCACACAATGGTTTGGTAGCGTACAGGAAGGTCTCATAAAAGAAGGAATTGCTAGTTTTGAAGAAAGAGCAGTAAGCGAAAATAAATGCAGGAGAATGGTAAGTTAATTAAGTAGGCAAGAAGCATGACTCAACAAGAAGCTACCCCACTTAATACAAGGTTTGTAATATATAAGTATTATTTTATTTGCATTTTAGCCCTAGCCCTTCAGGACCTGTTCAGTTTTGTAAATAAATAAAGGTTGGCAAACGGCTTTTCAGCAAAGTCCAACTTTTGCCAACAAAGCTATCAGGATTTTAGCAGGGGTTAGTTTTAAACACTACCAACCTTTCTTTATCAAATTCAAAAATTATACCAATACCTACTCTGTTGATATTTAAAGTTTTGACAAAAATTCACACTAAACGGATCCATTTAATAAAGCAGTCTGATGTTCTCCTTTACAATACGCGAAACTGTCACTACTTACGAACAAATCGCTGTAGATTGCGCCTTTAAGATAAAAATTGCCTTAATTATAACTATTACAATATTTTATTAAAAAGTATTAAACAACTAAGCTGTAATAATTTTGAAAAGGTTATAAAAAATATCTGCTGATACATTGCTTTTACTGCGCAGAATAATATATTATTGCAGAACATCAACTGAACTGCTTACCGTGACTTTGCATTAATTCATTTTCTGTTAATCTGTATACTTGTTTGTGATATTTTTATGTTACGTTTTATATTCGTTTTTTATATACTATGTATTTTTGACTTACTACAAACAATATTTATATTTGTTAAGTAGTTAAATAAATTTAAAAAAAACTTTTAAAATACTTTAGACATGTTATGAGAACAGACACAGAAAGCATGGAAAGAGTTATTATCCAAGGAAATATAGTAGGCCGAAGATCACGAGTAGAATCCCCAATAAGATGGGTTGACCAAATTACAATAATGTTCAAAAGACCTTTGCATGAGTTAAAAGAAATTACCAGAGACAAAGATCTTTAAGGACAGGCAATACGCGATCTCACGATGACCACTGCACTCCCTCCTGGGGGTCATGACCGAAGAGAGAGAGAGAGAGAGAGAGTTGCATCTAACTCTACTTCAAAATTAAGAAGCGCTTGAAAATACTGCCGAATCACGTCTTGATAAATTTATAACAAAATTCCGGTATAAATTCTGTGGCTAGAAGGCAAAAGGGGATAACTCTAATTTGGAAGTGTTTCAGTAAAGACATTTTTAATTCATATGGTCTTTTTGTTACCTTATAGAATTAATATTAGTAACGTTTGTATATTTCTAGATCCGACTTACATTCTGTTAGATATATTTAAGTGTTTTTTCTTAAATTAATATCTATGTGTCCAATATTTTAATAAATTAAAAAAAATATTTTAGGATATTTATTATTTTTAATTATTTCAAGAAAGCATAAGGAGATAAGTCAAGTTATAGTTGAAATGCACATTAAATCATCTTGGTAAAGGGGGTTATGTAGATTTATACCCTTATACTCGGTAGTAACTTGGCTAACATTATATGTGCACTGTAGTGTTAACTGCAGTTATTTCTACTTACAACGGGCAACCACAATAAAGCAAAGAAAATATTTTGTTCTGGATATAGCATTGACAGAACAAGAAATAAAACGTAAATTTTTTCAAAAAGTTTATTAAACATGGAGGTTTCTGCAGCAATCTGATGATACGTTTACAAATTAACAATTGATTAAGATGTTACTTAGAAAGAGATTAAAGGCGCATTCTAAACATAAAATAAAAACATATATTCTATATAATACGAACAAAATAGCTTTAGCAGGAAGAAAAAAAATTTTGATGAACACAAATATTTTTCGGAAGCTGTTTCTTTAAAATAATAAATTACACAAATATTTGTTTTAGAATATTTTATTAAAAATCGTCATCACTAAAATAATGATCTATGTCTGGATCTGTGTCAGCAGTATTATCCAGATCTTGTGAATTTCGTGGGATTTGGGCAAGTCCACGATAACATTCTTTTGCACTATCATCAACTAACTCAATATCGTCTGAAAGATCGCTTACTTTTTTTCACTTATTTGTCTTGGCTTAAATACAAATTATCTAAAGTAATGTTCTTGATATCGATGGGTGTATCTTCTTTTTGTCTTCTAAAGTTTATTTCTTGTAATGGCTGATATTCCTGAAGCGATGTTTTAAAATTAATATTGCCAAATTCCTTGGTGTATTTTAGCCATTTGATATTTCTCCAGCAAATTTCAGTCTTATTGTCTCTCTTCTTTCTCTTTATTAACATTCCTTTTAGCAGAAAGCATTTCAGCAGGTAAATTAGCAAAACTCTTAAATAAACAAGAAGCAATTTCGTTTGCACGTAAAACACGGTATTAGTTTGTAAGTAAGGAGTAGGAAAAACCTGTTGTAAGTCAAATACAAATATTTTTTGACTTTTGCTGTTTATACATTTTAATTTGTCTAATCTCTGACTCGTAAGCAGTTTCAGCTTCTATATGATAATCTGCTAATAAATTCTCATGCTTTTTCCTTGCATCAGCTGTCTTACTGATATTAATATGATTGTGAAAAATATCACAATTGTTACAGGTATTGTTGCTTGGTTTTTTAAACTTTAAGCCTAATTTATCGATTGTTTGAGACTACACTTTATAAGAAACCGGTTCAGATGTTATGTCCTGAGTAAACATTTGATACATCTTACCTTTTGTTAATTCTGCTACTAGATACTTTTTACTAGTATGTTTTCGTGAGTAGTGAGACTCATAGGCAGGAAATTTTGATATGTGGCTATAGACGAGTTCCATTTTAGATTCGAAAATTTTGTTTTTTGGTTCATGCCTGCTCTGCCATCAGCCATAGAAATACCACAGTTGGATGACATTTTCTTTTTTGTAACAGTTTCTATAAATTTATTACTTTCGTCAAAAATAGCACAAAAACATACCTTGCAGCATTGGATTTTTCCTCCTTGGATTACTATAAAATATGTAAAACACTTTTCCCTATTTTTTGAAGGTTTATCAGTATCACTTCTGTTAGTAGTAATCTTCTGGTCAGAAATTTGAATTAATGAGGCAATACAACTTACCCTTCTATAGTAGTTGCCCATTCCCCAGTAATTTTAAAACAGAGATAATCTATGTTCATCAAATATTTTTTCTTTACACTTTCTTCTACAATCTCGCAGTGACTGTGACTGCCTAGCTTTACTGCATTTTGTTTGTTTTATTTCATATCCTTTACCCGTATTTCGTAAAACCTGTCTATTTTTTCTTTTTCCTACTTTTCGTTTCAATATTTTGTGCATTGGTTGGCCATGTTCTTCATTATTTTTAAAATTTGGTTTATCTGAGCCCTTTTTCTCCTGTTGTTCTCCTCTCATTGTTCGGTGTCAGAATCACTATGGTGGTCTTCTTGAATGTGATCATAGGCCGGGTCTTTTACGCTCTCGTCTTGTCAAAGACGAGAGCGTAAAAGAGTCAAAATCTTGCTGTACATTTTTTTTTACTAAAAAAGAATATGGAATGTAGTGATCAATAATCAACAATTATACCACACGTGGAGGAATAATATTATAAAATATAATATAAAAGAGTCAAAATCTTGCTGTACATTTTCTTTTACTAAAAAAGAATATGGAATGTAGTGATCAATAATCAACAATTATACCACACGTGGAGGAATAATATTTGTTATTTCGAGTTGCCATCGTAGTGAACGTTCCTTGATAAAATTTGCGTGTGCTCTCTTCACAATCTAGACAAGTACTGACAAGAAACTGATACGAATATGATTTGCGTGGACACCGCATTCTTGCAAAAAGGGATAACTTTGTATATCCTAGCAATACTTTCATATATATTTCTTCTATCACATTCCGGCAAAAGGGGATATCTTGATTTAATGCCTTTTACTAGCACACGTTTCGAATAATTCTCAAGTTAACATGACTTAAATCGTTTTGCTTCTCAGTTAATTTCATAATGTTAGAAAATATGTGCACATATACCATTTTACTAGTAATTACTATTTTGCTCTCCAGAAGATATCTTGAGTTATATCCTTAAAACAGTCGAAACGATTAAATTGTAGCCCTTTTTAATCAATAATAATATTTTCAATATTTTAATTAGTAAACTTTCACTTAACTCTCTTTACCAAGATTGTGCAGAATCAAAAATGCTGTCGAATGGTATACATAACACTATTTTGCAAAAAATCGACTTATCCCCTTTTGCCTTCCAGCCACAGAATTTATCTCATCCTTTATAGTTGGCCTAGAACACAAGATGGACGATGGACAAGACGAATTATGGAATGGAGGCCCGGAAATTATAAAAGAAGCCGAGGACGACCACCGACTAGATGGACCGACGACATAAAAAGAGTAGCGGGAAACTGGCTACAAGCGGCCCAGTGTAGAGAACACTGGAAAGAACTGAGGGAGGCCTATGTCCAGCAGTGGACGGGATTGGCTGATTGATGATGATTATAGTTGGCCTCCACGTATGAAGCTATTATTGTTTTTATTACCATGTTGGTTCGTTACACTGGATAACATTGTGTCGACTAGGTGATGGTAGGACGTGGTTTATGTTGTATAATCAAAACTGCTACTCGTGAATTGTGAACCATTATCAGAAATAACTTTCTTCAGGATTCCAAACAGCATGAATACGTTTGAGCGCAGAGTGTCAATGGTAGGTCTTGCACATACTTTCTTTATCGGCTAGGTAATAACCCGTTTTATAAACCGGTCTTAGATGACTATCAAAAAAATGTTTTCCTTTTTAGATTTTAAGAATGGTTTTATTAAATCAATTGAGTTAATATGCTATGGTTTCTCTACATTGGATGAGTGCATTTTTTCCTGCTAGTTGAATTTAATGCTTATAATTCTAGCTCAGGTTCTTCGCTACGAGTTTCTTGTGGTTGGCGGGATAAAGAATCTGCTATACCATATTGCTAACTCCCTTTCTGTATATTATCTCAAAATCGTATTATTATACTGCCTTACTTACACTACTCTTATATACCAGTTTCAAGTCAAGAATTATTTATATTAACAGTGATAACGTACTACCAGTAAAGATACTACTTTTAAGTTAAAAAATATCAAAATTGTTATATTTATAGATATAAAGCAAGAGGAGAAAAAACTGTAAACGAGTACATATAAATTGTTTATACATGTGCATTAAAGAAAAAAAAACATGTAGGTAACGTTAGTATACTAAAAAAATAAATTTAAAAATTTGAAAATAAAATTAAATAATTATTTTGCAAATAACCACAACGGATATTTTTTAATCTTCTACGTTGCTTAGCAAATCAGTGGCCTTGTTGTTAAATTGCAAATGTTCCCAAAATGTAAGCCTATTTGCTGGCATTCAGGAAGATAAGGTTTTAATAATATTGACTTTTCTTTCTTCAGTGATACCTCTTATTGGTTTATTCTTTTTGGTAAGAAGCCCTTCATTTTTTAAGTTCTCATTTCTCAAAAGATTTAGCTAAAGTTTTTCAACTTCGATAAACTTTTTCTTGTAAAACAAAGTTTTTTTTCTCTTATTGCTCGAATTTGTAGAATATCCTTTAGATAAATGCGCGGTTGTTGTTTCTTTAATTTATAAATTCGTAAACTCATAAAAATTTTCAGGTGTAATAACTTAAAAAAAATTTATTTAAAATCCTTTATAAAAGATATATAATAAAATACCCAAACGGGCTATATCAAAATTACAAAACGTTTTCGGAATCTATATTCCATCATCAGTGTAACTAAGTGTACATGTTATGAGCCACTAAAATATATAGGTGAAAACCCCTTAAATGTTAGTTTAAATTTCTGTTACTTATGTTCTTATAAGTTGAGATGTTAAAGTGTACTCGGGGTCTACCGAATCGTTTGAACTAAAATCGTCGAATTCCTGTTCATTCTCTGTTCGATGGAAATTTATTTTATAACTAGTAAATGGTTCGTTATTATTAATAACTAAAGCTCAGATTTATAGGCAACAAAAATTGAAGAAAAAGGCGCCTATATAGGCAAAGATTTCTATTAAAAAAGGCAGGAATATTAACATTTAGGCAAAATATAGGCAATAAAGGAATATTACTTATTATTTATTGTACAAAGTGAATTAACGTAACATTAACTTAAGGCAGGTATATTTACACATCATAATCATAACATTAGTATAAATAAACTAGTAACTAAATAACTGTAAATTAATAATTAAACATTGTAGCCACTTAAAATTTTATCATTAATAGAAACAACTAAATGTTTTTCAATATTTTCGGTATTAAAACTATGTCTTCGATCACTTAAAATTAATTTGTACATTGAAAACGAACGTTCGATATCGACAGATGTAATTGGAGCATATTTCAGAGCGGATAATAAATCTGGCATAATTTTAAATTCCTCGGAAAATGTCCCATTCAAAACTTTAGCAACATTAGAAAACGAAAAACCTTCATTCTTGTCGAAAACATATTTCATTTTTTTTTTTAATTATTTGACCGTTACTTCCAGGTGCCGATTTAATTTTTGTCTTTAAATTATCTATTAATTTTACTGACTCACATAAATTTATCTCTTGTGTTTCTAATAAGGTAATTGTGGTAAGTATTAATTTATAATTGTCATTGATATAAGCGAGTTCCTGTTTCAATTTGGGATTTTTTAATAGTTTTTTTGCTTCTCGAATGGCTTCGGAAATATCATCATCAAATTCTGACATAACTAATTCTATTTCATTGCAGTGTTCAAAGTAAAAAAAAACTGCTTCGAGTCAGGTTCCCCACCTTGTAATTACTGGTTTAGGTGGTAAAGGGACACCGGGAAGTCTTTCTTTATATATTTGCACCCTCGGAGCCTTTACAAAAACTTTTTTCATAAAATTTATAAAATTATTTACCAACGGAAACAGATTTCTTATTTCTTTAGCAATTCTATTTACCCCGTGGGCTACACAAGTGCAATGAATTAAATTAGGATAAAAAATCTTTAAATTAACAGCAGCTTTTAACATATATGCCGCAGCATCTGAAAGCATTAAAACTATTTTATTCACTGGTATAGCGTTGGGTAAAAAGAGCTTTGTTAAACTATCTTGTATAAATCGACTTATTGTTAAATTGTTTGTTTTTTCCAATTCTTTAACGGCAACTAAATAAGGTTTTCTCGCAAAGTTTTCGTTCAAAATTCCAATCATTAAATTAGCTATATACCTGCCGCATACATCTGTCGTTTCATCCACGATAATATACAAAAAATTGCCCTCTAACTCCCGCTTAATTTTTGAAATACATTCCACAAAAATTTTATTATAGAATGGTTTAGTAATATAATAATATCATGGATAGTACCATGCAATTTTAAAAAAGGAAAATAGGCGGAATTTACGAAAAATGGCAAAAAGTGCAAAAAACAATTATAATAGACAAAATAGGCAAAAAAGGCCTATATAGTCTATAATCCGAGCTTTATTAATAACTAGTGGCTGCAGAGCGGTGGAAGTAGGTTTTTCATAAGAACTTATATTTATTTCAAAGTTGTTTTCATGTGAGCCAGAATTATAAATTATTCAGTCAGTTTGTATGTCATGATGGTTGGCTGAGATGTTTGTTTAAGCTAATTGATCTCCATCAGCAATACCAATTTAAGGAGTTTCATTATTTAGGGTATGCAATTCATTAGAAGATACTGGTTATAATGATGTATTTTCGAAACATTGTTTGAGTTTTGGGTTTTTAAAAATGTTTTCGGTCACAACCAACTGTTGTTGGTCACTATGAAGGATATTACCTGAATAATTTGCATCACAAGGTGGGGACGGTGCGTCCAAAATAATCAGTTTTTCTTTGGATTTTGAAAAACCAATATTACTTTTTGAGTAATCACTAGCTTTGATTACCCTTTGATTACCCTAAGAATTTTTTTAGCGCTACTATTGCTATTTCCAAACATTCTTTCTATAAAAAAGAAGAGCCTGGAATTAATATAGATTGGCACAATTTTTTTTCTTTAAAAGGGAAATAAGGCTAATTATCAAAATTCCAATAAAAGTTTGGAGATAATTATTGAAGCTTGAAAAATAATATAAAGAAGGTCTCCACAAAATACGTTAAAGCAACATAAAGTTATTTGTGCTGCTAGTTAATAAATTTGCCTATAACATTATTTTTATTGTAAAATAAAACTATCGCATAAAATTTGTACATTAGTAGTACCTAACCTTAAATTTTCTATATCATTCCATACAATAAATGATTCTGTTACACTTTTTCTGTATAAAACTTCAATAGAATCCAAATTAAAGTACCACTTACCTAAACTGTGCCCACTTCTAGATAAAAACAAAATTATAATAAGCAAATTTACTAGGTAAAACGAAACACTAACACACTTTTTGCTTTGATTTAAATCAAATGAAAATAAACATTGCATTTTTAGGCGCGCATTCATAATCCGGTACTTGTCTTAAAAGTGGTATGTACAGAATTTTGAGAACATACCACTTACTAGCTAAGGAATAGTAGATACCACCTGCACTGTTTTATTGTATATACTACAATTTTTTTAACAATCAATATATTTTTATTTTTATAAGCTTTTACAACTTTTAAGTTAAGAAAAATGATGTAGAATATAAAGGTTTGTATGTATAACATCATACCTTCATTTGGCACAAAATTGGAGATACCACTTTTAAGTTAAGCACGGCAGTATAGTTCTTAACTCTGACTAATTGATCTGAGGTATTTTTAAGGTTCGTTAGCCATTTCAAGGACTGGTGGTATAAAATATCTTTAAAATCAGAACCTTTTATGTATGGCCTTATTTGTTTTATTTCGTTTATAATAGGCACAAATTATTTTTCGGTTGTGAAGTAACTTGTCTCAGCCAGTGTGGGAATTCGACTGGCATATGCGATCACTTTATCTTGACCGTCATACTTCTGCGTTCACGCAAACCTAAGCCACAGTTTAATGCATCTATTTGCAGGTACAACGTTTACCTGCAAATTTGTACCCGATTTTTACTCGTTGTTTCGTTAAAGTCGTGTTTTGCTGGTTGTTTAACGGCGAGAACAAATGTAGAAGAATCATGCTCCATAGACTGGGATGACTTCTTATTTCTAGAGTCAGTTATTTGTTTCCTTGACGGCTTATATAGCAGTCGCTGCTAGAAACTTCATCTTTGCCGCAACGCGAACATCACTTTTCTATAGATTTTTGCAATTTTTACGGATGTGATCTGGCATCTTGCATCTAAAGCACGTTCCTTTGACATCGTACTTCCTTGGGGTTGTACGTTTCTGGTGTCTTTGAAGATTTTGATTTTTTTTTGGTCTTTTTGGTCTTCTGTGACCTTTGTACTGTTAAGCTACATCTTGCAATTCCATTCGATCTTCAAAGTCTGGGTGGCGAATAGAAAGCTAATATTCCGGTAGCATATTCCTATTAGTGTTGCCCAAAATCGGTCTTGGTCTTGCAGTCTTGGTCTTGTTCTTGCGTTTTTGCAAGACCAAGACCAAGACCAAGACCGCCTAATTTTAGCAAGACCAAGACCAAGACTGACCATGCAAGATTTAAGCAAGAACAAGACTAAGCCTGCGAGACTCTTGCGTCTTGCAGTTAGGACTGAGTGTGGTTTTAGCGAGTATAGTAGTTCGGGTATATGCTTAAAGACTCTATGAGATGCAAAAAAATATGTAATAAAATTTGAAAAACTGGACTTATGCGAATTACAAACAATAACATAAACATACATACCGAATTAAAATTAAAAAAAAAACACATTTGACACGTGCTCAGAGGTCATAATTACAATGTAAAAATAAAATATTTTCTACATTTTCCAGCAGACTTCTTCGCTCTGAAATTAATTGTACATATTTTGAGAATAGCCGCTCTCTAATCATAAAAATAATCTTCTTACATTGCGAGGCCGACAGTAATATCGTATCGATATTTTTTAAAATATGTCACCCTAGCTAGTCAGGAGTAATCTAAATAAACAAATCTTATCGGCCTAAGGCTATAAATTGTTTCTGCTGAGTGTGCGATGAGATCATTCGGTTAAAGAAAATTTGCTAAAAGAGTCAAAAGTAACGAGACAAATTAATAACAGATAATGTCGCCTACCGTGTAAACAAAATACCGAAGTATTTAGAATAACGAAGTAACGATATATAATTCTCGGTTTGTTATTAGATACTTAGGGTATTGGATAGTAACGAACATAAATTATAGTAGTATAGTAGTTACTTTTTCGACATCACTTAACTTCATTCCCAATTGAGTTTTCCTTTGAGTCTAATGTAATAATTGTTTTTCATCTAATCCTTGTTGTTCCCGGAGTGACAAGTTTAAAATTTGACATGAGGGACAAAGATTCAAATAGTTTTAGTCGGAGTATTTAGCGTTGGAGTTATAGATCTAAAAGCCCTAAAAGCAAATTTGATGAGTTTTTCGAAATAATTTTTGCATCCCAAATTGTTTTGTGTAAATTGTGCCTACATAGGAAGGTTGAAATGAAAATGAACACCAGAAACACGTCAGGTTTAAGGAAGCATCTAATATATCTTTTCACAAAAAGGAATTACAAATATTTCTTCCTGAAAAACCAAAATTCGGTGGAGATATTACAAGCTTTTTAATAACCGCTAGAAAAAGTGGAGATGTAAAAAATATACTTATTACCTTATTACCAATTACATATATTATCTAGCTACTATTTTAGTTAGGTAAATTAATGTATTTATTAAGTAGGTATCTCCTTAATTTAAAACAACTTCTTTTGATTATCATTGCTTTTTTACCTATTCTTTATTTTTTTCTTTATTCTTTATTTAACTAAAAGTTAGTTTTTTATATAAAAGTAAAAATAAGATTGGTAAAAATATTTATTTTGCTTTACTAAGTGGATTATAGTTTGTTATCTGATCACCTAAAAAATCTGTGCCCTTGATACATGTATGTGGATTTTTTGCCCATCATGTCCATCAATCCCTTTCTAGGCAGATAATATTCTTTAAAGTACAGGCATGCTGATCTTGTTTATCGATCTGGAAGGCCAGGCTTAATTCGTCCACCCTTACCCTAAAGTATACTGCGTCCAATTGCTTTTTATTGAAATGTATATTTCACTTCCATACTAAGTTTAATATCTTTGAATGCAACATTTGTCTCGATATTGTAAGGTCTTCTAATTGTCTTCTAAGGACTGTAATTTCCTGGGTTGGTATGACGGGTTTAGATTCTTTGGAAGGGTTGACTTTAAAAATTGTTCCTGTCAGTTTTCCGCGATCTTGAAAAAGTCTCTTAGTCTAAATCTTAAATCTGTAATGTCTTCTTTGAGATTTAAGCCGAATTTTTTAGCTACGTGCTGTTATTCTTCTTTCAATAAGCGATATATTCATCACGCAACTGTAATGATACCGGTTACTGAGTCTGTGTCTGCCGTTGCTCTCCAAACTTAATCAGACAAAATTAATCTAAATAAAAATATTTTAAAAATTAATATTAGATTAAATTTAACATTTATACAATATGTACAGTAAAACAAAAATAAAAATTCTCAAGCTAGAGATGGAATACGGATATTCCATCTCCAGTTCGCATTGATGGTAGTGGTAGCTTGTCGTGGGGAGTGAAGGCATGCGAAGAGATGGCAAACCGACACTTAGCGCTGTCGCTGGCGGCCATCGTTACAAAGTTAAACTAACTTATTTTGTACATAATAAGGCAAACATGAACGTTAAGCTTATTGGGACTATTAATACAAGAGGAAATAAATGCAAGCAATACATTGGAACTAAAAAACATAAAATGATTTTTACAAGGGGCTGTTGATTATGTCGAAGATGATAGATAACTTCCACTAAGCGGTTACAATACTGTAAGAAAATGATGAAGTATTTATTTGACTCAATTCTAAACTATTTTGAAACATCTAAAATACCATTTATGTTTTTACTAGTTTAAAGATGGAATATTGATTTGTCTTCCTTATCAAATTTTTGCTTATTTTTTGAATAATAGATTTTTCAATATTATTTACACATCAATAATATATAAGATAATAATATTTTTTGTCTTTTATTTTTTTAATTGATAATTTGTACTTTGTAATTTATATTTTCATCTATTAGTTTATTGTACTAATATTTATATTTTATACTTCACTTCACGTAGTTCACGTCTCATCTATTCAGTTAAAAATAGCTTCTGTAAAAATTAGAACTGCGTTTATGTTATTCTAAAACCAGCAGATGCAAAACAGCACATGAGGCAGAAAAACACCGCTGGGTTTCAGATCACATTTCTCGTTTTGGGGATATTTGTAAAATAAAATTCTCTAGATACAGCAAAGAATATAAATTTCGTACCAAAAAATATGGAAATAAGAATAATAAAATTTTTATTTTTCAGCGGAACTTGAAAGGGTTTAGGTCAAGTCTCTTTTATCTAACGATAAAACATATACTTTTAAAACTTTGATATTGAAAGAAATATTTTATAATTTTTATAAAACGATATATATATATATATATATATATATATATATATATATATATATATATATATATATATATATATATATATATATATACATCTAGCGGTTAATGTAAGCTCCGTTCTAAAACGGTATTATACTAACTCCAGTAGAATATACACCGTGTATATTATTATCTGCGTAGCGCTTTATGTAGACTCCGAGCAACACGTAGGATTAAGTGAACTCTGTAATAGGTTAAAACACTTTTGGGATCCGTATGTATACCTTCGCGTACACAACTAAACTCTTGCGATGTTGCCAATAATTTGATTAGTCGTAGACTTTCAAATTTTACAGCAGGTACATTTTGGAACTTCAAATTTATTTAAATATCAATCAATTTAGTCATTGAGAAATTTCACAAATACTTGGTTAATGCAGTTAAATATTTTAGAGTGGTAATTTACATTACTTGCTTAAATTATTTATAAACTTAAGTAGTGTCTATTATAGACTTGGAAAAGGCAAGAGTTCATTTTTATTTATTAGTATTTTTTTTAAATGCGTTGGCACTGAAATTTTTATTATATAAATGAACGTTCCGATGTTTCGATTGCTACAGTTTATTACGTATAAAATATTTGTTTAATGGAGTAGTAAAATTTAAATTATAACAATTTATAAATCATTCTTAAAATTCCAATTTTTTACCGTCTAATTTCAATATTTCGATTTTTAAATGTAGGGAATTCAATATCCTATATACTATATTTTAGATACACATAAACACATGGATACACTTATGGCAGATACTAAAAGAAGAAATATTTGGGTTCCTTAGGGTATCTTGATTCTCGGCAACATATCTATTACAATTACATATAATATGTTCGGTCTTATTGTTTTAAATGCTTTGTCGCTTGTACAAGCTATTATTATTTTCAACTTTATATAATTGTGTTTTTGTATCATTCGTTGTCAGGCATATCAAAATTTAATTTTTAATTTAGAAGTAAATGTATATATAATATTATTTTTTCTGTCACTTAGTTTAAATATAGATCACTTATATTCTTCTTGCTTATTTATTTTTATTCGTAATACTTATTAACGTACGTAATAATGTACCTGTTTTTTGTAAAAAGCAACAACGAGTACGAAAGATATCGGGTATCAGGGGTGGTATTTGTCAATCTAAATGCCACTTACGACATATTAAATAAGAGAACATTTCTCCAAAGCTGCATGACATCGCCTTGGATAAAAACATTACTTGTTTTATCCGCGTATATCTACAGAATAGAAGATTTTTCGTATCATTCAATGGTAAGATGAAGAACGCAGATGAATGGTCTCGCTTGGGGTAGCGTAATGGCACCTACACTGTATTACATTTACACAAATGATTAACCGATAACAGTAGATACTGGGACTTTCATGTAGACGATACATTGCACAACCAAAACTTTTGTTGCTGAAGTGAAAAAAAATCTAAATGATTGCCTTAAATATAATAAAATAAACTACGAATTAATTTTAAGCCAAACCCCGAAAAATCTTAGGAGCGCTCCTTCAATTTGTCTAAGACAGGCGCTTTCACAAAACTGAATATCTAATCTAATATAATCTATAGTCTAATATAAATACCTTTTTTTTTAAACACATCTACCACGCAGAGGCATTAGCGTATTTAGATTAATGTTACAGTTGATACAAATAGTGTATATACATTAGTTCACAATTAATAATAATAATATGTATGTGTATTACAATGTATGTTTTAAATCTTATGAAGAAGTTGACAGTCTTTAAGATAAGAAATTATTCTTTTTGTATCTGTATTTTCTTCTAGGGCAGTTGGGTATGCTATATTTCGTTCACTGTTATATTTAGGACCCTGTATTAAAAAATGTTTTAACGTTAGAACACGGTTGCACACTTCACAAACTGGTTTATTTTTGCGCTGTAGTAAATAGCCATGAGTAAGTCGTGTATGGCCGATACGGAGACGGGTAAATATCACATGCTCTCTTCTGTCTTTTATTTTTGGTTTCCAAAGATGTGGATGTTTGTTGACTTCATATAGCCTTGATGGAGTGTTGTTCCAAGTTTGTTGCCATTTTTGAATTATTTTTTGTAGTATAAGTTTATAGTTTAAATCGTTTTGTACCAATATGTTACTTTCTTCGGACATTAGGTTAGTTGGTGCGTTTTTAGCTAGTTTATCTACAACTTCGTTACCTTCAATTCTGACATGAGAAGGTACCCATAAAAAATGAACTTGGATTTTCTTATTTGAAATGTTTTTATGTTCTTTTTTACTAAGAAGTAGAAGGGGGTTGTCACAGTATAATTGAGTCAGTGAGGATAATGAATTTAAAGAATCTGTGATTATTATACATATTTCTTGGTTTTTGTTTTGTATTAACGATAGAGCTTTTAGAATTGCAAATAATTCAGCCGAAAAGATGGTTGTAATTGACGACAATTGGAAACTAACTGAGATGTCTTCCGAATAAATTGCTGCTCCAACTCTGTCTTCATTTTTTGATGCATCGGTGTATACGCTGTAGGTATTGCCATATCTGTTTAATAGTGTACGAAACTTTTGTTTAATGACGGTTGACGATATCTCTGATTTCTTAGGTTTGTTTGATGTCGATAGCCGGAACAGATATTGTCCATGGCACAGGGTTGTGGATTGAGGAGGTATCATAAGTTTTTGAAAATTGAAAATTTAATTTGGATAAGTATGATCGTATACGAAAGTAAAAAGGATGATCAATTTGATGTGTTTGTTAAAATTTATTTGTAAATCGATCAGCAAAAACGTTATGCACAACTGGATTATTACGGTTTGATGACACTGCTGCTGCTTATGTTAGGCTTAGTGGAAAATATGAATTTTACTATAACGAAATATAAACAAACCATAAAAATTTGATGATTTGAAGAAAGAAAATGTCAAATTAGGCTAGAGCAATAACTGAAACAAAAGAATCAAGTGGGAATAATGTCAGTCATCATATATATACTCTAAAAATAACTAACAAAAGATAGACATTAAATGAGAAGTAAAAATTAAAAGAATAATATGTCACTAAAAGACTTGATTTGTAACGATTATCAAAATTTAATAAAAGTCACAAATGTCATCCGATTAATAACAACATTAAATCGTCTGTCAATAAAAAATGTGAAGAACAATTGGACAACACATACCTAGTTTGGATTTAGAAGTGGATTGTGTATAAAAGAGGAATTGTGCGCAATGGAGGTACTATTACAAAAATGCAGAGATTATAATGAAAACGTATTTATATCTAATATAGATTTTCAAAAGTATTTGACATAGTTCAACCTGGTAAGCCCATACATGCATTAAAATACATACACCTAGATACCAAGATATTAATTTACTAAAAAATCTACTAAAATCAAACAGCGGTCATGCGGGTGAAAGATAGAGAGACAAATTAAGCAGAAATTCAAAAAGGAGTCAGCTAGAGATGTGTGTTGTCAACTAATATTTTAGGAGACACTATGGGAAAGAAGTAAGGAATGGAGTGAGCATCATTAATAACATAAAATTTGCAGACTAAACCCCAATTATGACAGAAAATATAGAGGATTTACAAATTCTTATAGAAATCATTAACAGATAAAGCAAAAAGATAGGACTAAACTAAACAGATAAAAGTCAATGTTTACAAATAAGAAATTGAGTGTGGTTATTAGATTGAGATCGTCGAATGTTATGTATGGTCGCAACTGCTATATGGGGTAGAAGCTTGGACCCTGACAGCCAAATCTGTAAAAAAATTAAAGGCATTCGAAATGTGGCTATATAGGCGTTTTCTTAAAATTCCTTGGACTGTAAAAGTCTCAAACGAAGAAGCGTTAAGACGAATTGTTTATCTGGACATCGTATCTGGGCTACAATTCGAAACGATAAATACTCTCTTCTACGCGTCATCATGCAAGGAAGAGTAGAGGGAAGAAAAGTCTTGGGAAGAAAGACAAAATCTGGCAGAGAAATATCAGAGATTGGACTAACTTCAGTGTTGAAGAAATAATATATCTAAAAAATCTATAAGAATATCTAATATATCTATACCGAATCCTGTAAAATTTTAAATACATTAAATTAAATCTCTCGTAAATTATAAAGCCTATTCTTAGATTAAAATAACAAATTTCTTAGTATTATGATATGTAGTATTGTGATAATGTGTAGGTGTCAGTATTCTTTTAAAAGAGATTTATAGGTTGGTATATAAATTTCACGGTTATGTGTCATACGGTTTCATCTTTTATACAAACATTAAAAACCTTAAAAAGTTTCATTTTACATACAATTAGCACGTTGGCTCTGGAAATGAGCTATAAATAGCATTGTTAAAAATGGTATACATTTATATAGATTCTTATATATTATATAGATTTTCCTTTGTCGTCTTCTGATTATGTATCTCAATTCGTTCCTAATTAAGCACATGTTGTCCACAAGGTACCTCTCTCATGTTTTATTCACTACTTTTTTCTACCTTTTGCCATAGTTTTCCTCATTATCTTTATTTATATCGATTTCACTCATAACGAATATTGGGTAGTTTATTGTTTCATGAAACTTTCTCCTTATATGTCCGTATCATACAAGTTGTCTAGTTATTATAGCGTATATAATGTCGTATGTTAATTCCATTTTATTTAACAACAAAATACTAAAAACTTTGTTTTCAAAACTTACACCAAATTAATTGTATTTTATTACTACAGCTGTTTCGGCAGAGTGCCTTTCTCAAGTCCCAAGTTTCTCGAATCCGTCAATCATCTATTGTATTTCTTATCATGATTTTGAAGCAGCTGTGCTCCATTAGTCCATTTTTGTTGCTTTTTGTCACTGTTTCCCTTTTTTCTTTATTGTCATTATTACGTAGCGCTACAACACTGGGTGAGTCTTCGCTAACTACAACTTTTTTCCAAGTTGATAGATTTTCCACGAATCTTCAATGAAATGTTAATTTTCTAAGATATGATTGGATGTTTTCTCTTTATTGTATACTGAGACACCCAAGTGGCATTCTTCTGTGCTAAATTTCTTCCATACCAGTTTTACAAGTTTGACATCTTGGCGGCTATGCATGTGTCCGATCTACCTTAAGCGATTTATTTTCCTGAATAATATCGTTATAAGAGCTTTCTTTATTCAGTATATGTTCTTATTCTATACGGATTTGTAGTGATATAATAATGAGGTTAAAAAATTTTAGAAGAATTATGCTCTGTATTTCTTTAGTGACATTATTATTAACCGTGATTATTGATCTAAGATATTTAAAGTATTCCATACTTTCAAAATTGTAGTTGTTGACTTTATTATTTTATCTAGATGTATTGAATTGCTCTCTTCTCTTGATTCGCTTGTATTTGGTTTTCATTTTGTTGATTTTAAGTAAAACAGTTTTGGTACTCTCTTCACTTTGTTAAAGATGTCGTTTGCGGATGGGAGAGAGTTTCTTATGAGATCAATGTCATTAGCATATGCTAGGAGTGCTTTGTGCCTTGGTCCATTAATGGATTGCATCTTAAATATGCGTTATTTCTATTTTAGTAAGCTGTTCATTAATTTTTTGAATATTTAAATCGAGAATCTGTATTTATTCGACTGTTTTATAATACAGTTTTTTGGCGCCTATTTTAATCTCTGTTTTTTTTGACATAGGGAGTTCGGTGGTATGTCCTTAACGTTTCCATAACCAACGTTCGAAAATTTGTCTTACTGTAAAGTGATGACGATTTTACTAGAAAATGTAGTGCTATTTAATAATAATAAAGTTCAAGCTACAATTCCTATATGCATTAACTTGGTACTGATATCTCTGCTCCCCGATCCCAGGTAGCAGTCAGGAAAACAATAAAACTGCTACACTCTTGCTTCCTATTATCCAACGATTAGCCGGTCCAGGACTATACGCCTTATTATAGTACTGATATTGCTTCTGCCCCTCATAAGTGAATTTAATATTCAAGGAAGGTTTTGGAAATTTAATAGGCTTTTGTATGTTAGAATATTATTTCTCTAAGAAAGTGAAGAATATCAATTTGCTACCCGGTTTAATCCATAAATTAAATATTAGAATGCTATAGAATAATGCTATAAGCAGCAAAAAAACGGTCAATAGTCAGTAATCAGAAAACCAAATAAATGTTCTTTAACATACAAAAGAAAGGATGTAGAGAAGGGCATAACGTAACAATAAACCCATATAATTTTAAAGGATTGAAACGTTTTAGATATCGTAGATAGAATATTCAGGTAGCTAACTGATGTATACATAACTCTTATAATACTTTTAAATTCAGAAGTCTAATACGACTCTCTTAAATCAGGAATATATAAAACAGTGATTAAACCAGTGCTAATGTGTGGATATGTGACGAGAACGCTGACAAAACAATGTACGTGAAACTCAGGTATTAATTAGATCAGGATTGCTAGAAAAGCCATCAGAAGTAATATCCGACTTACAAAGGTCCGCGTACTAACCATTAACGAACGGAAATAATGCCAAGGTCAATCACGTATATAAAGACAGCAACGTCGTACAAGAAGCTAAATCTCAATGCTAAAGTTGCGCTGGCTATGTCCAAAGGCTTTATAATAACTGCATTGCCAAGTTAAATTGGGAGGATGCCCCAAGAGAAAAAATGTCCTTAGGACTTCCACAAATGAAGGGGGAAGGTAACATGAGGTCAGATTTAGGAATCATGAGACTATCTACCGACCCATTATATTTATCAACACATACCTGTTCAACTACCTGCTATCCTACCTATAGTCAATACTCATCTGTTGGGGACTATGAAATTAATTACATGTAATCAAACAAACCAGAATAAAAAAGTTATCCCAGGAAAGGCACTTCGGAAATATTGACATAAATTTTTAAAACGTTATTTACGTGGCTTATTAAAATTTAAATTTTTAATGAAAAGTAAAAGATTAGCCATTTGTTATGGGGTTCAAAAAATTACCTTCACGATGTTAATTTTTTGAGATATGATTGGATGTTTTCTCTTCATTGCATACTGAGACGCCCAAGTGGCATTCTTCTATATATATAAACGGAGAAAATCTTAGCCATCTAAGGTTTGCAGATGATATTGTACTAATAGCTGATAGGCTAGATGAGGCCAAAGAACTTTTAAATCAGCTCTACCTTTCCTCGCTAGAAGGGGGAATAAAAATAAATATATCTAAAACCCAGATGATGACAAATCTTGTAGTCAGCGAAGATATATGCGTAGGAACAAGATCCATAGACCAGGTAATGGCCTATAAATACCTAGGTCATGAGATTCGCATAGGAAAAGATAACCAAACCGTTGAGCTTCTCCGTCATATAAGACTGACTTGGGCAGCCTTCGGCAAGCTGAACCATATTTTCAAATCGTCTGATATACCAATATGCCTTAAAAGAAAAACGTTTAATCAGTGTGTTTTGCCAGTGTTAACTTACGGTGCGGAAACGTTGACCATGACAAGGAGAACAGTTCAAAAGATCCGTGTGTGTCAAAGGGCGATGGAGCGTGCTATGTTGGGCATTTCACTACGAGACAAGATCCCAAATCGCCAGCTACGACAAAGAACCGGAGTGGCTGATGCAGTAGAGAAAGTAGCAACACTGAAATGGAACTGGGCAGGTCACGTGGCTCGAATGACAGATAATAGATGGACAAGCGGATACTGGAATGAAGACCAAGAGATGATGCCTACCGAAGCAGAGGTCGTCCACCAACACGTTGGACTGACGATCTAAAACGTTGTCATAGGAATTGGATGCAAGAGGCACAAGATCGAAATAGACGGAAAATTATGAGGGAGATCTATGTCCAGCAGTGGATAAGCGAAGATTAAATGATGTTAATAATAATAAAGTTCAAGCAACAATTCCTATATGCATTAACTTGGTAATGATATTTCTGCTCCCCGATACCTGGTGCAGTACCGAAAGCAATACAACTGCTAGACTCATGCTTCCTATTATCCAACAATTAGCCAGTCCAGGACTATACGCCTTATCTTAGTACTGATATTGCTGCCCCTCATAAGTGAACAGAATATGCAAGGAAGGTTTTGGCAATTTATTAATTTTGTGTGTTAGAATAATATTTCTTCGAGAAAGTGAAGAATATCTCTTTGCTATCTGGATTTAATCCATAAATTAGCAGCAAAAAAACGGTCTAATAGTCACTAATAAAAAAATCAAATAAATGTTCTTTAACATACAAAAGAGAGGATGTAGAGTGGGGCATAACGTAACGCCATACGATAAAGCAATATCATTTTGAAAGATTGCAGCGTTTTAGATATCGTAGATAACGTTGTCACATAAGAAATAAAAGGGAATATTCAGGTAGCTAATTGATGTATATATAACCCTTATAACACTTTTAAATCCAGAAGTCTAATACGAATCTCTAAAAGCAGGATATATAAAACAGTGATTAAACCAGTGCTAATGTGTGGATATGTGACAAGAACGTATTAATTAGATCAGGAATCAGGATTGCTAGAAAAGCCATCAGAGGTATTTTCCGACTTACAAAGGTCCGAGTACTAACCAATACGAACGGAACTAATGCCAATGTCAAACACATATATAAAGATAGCAATGTCGTACAAGAAACTCAATCTCAACTCCAACGTTCAGCTAGCTATATCCAAAGGCTCTCTCAATAACTGCATTACCAAGTTAAATTGAGAGAATGCCACGAGACGATGTCTACAAATGAAGGGTGGAGGTAACATATGATCAGATTTAGGAATAATGAGACTACCTACCGACCCATCATATTTATCAACACTTGCTATTCTACCTACAATCAATACTTCTCTGTTGGAAGCTATCAAATCAATTACTTGTAATCAAACGAACTGAGCTTAAAAAAATTATCCCAGGAAAGGCACTTCAGAAATATTGACATAAATTTTTAAAACGTCATTTACGTAGCTGAGTTTACAATAGAAATGAGGAGACAAAAAGAAGAAAAGGCAATAGAATCTTGCTGTGTTTTGGCTATGCGATGACGATGATCTTTATATAACATAGAGGGAGATAGAGAGAAGAATGTCTATGTTTAATCTAGAAACCGCTGGTTTTCTCCCTTTCGAATTGGGTATGTATATGTATTACCATAGATAATAAAAGCAAGAGGACTATAATTATGAAACTTTATCTAAAAAGTAAAATCAATAAACAAATTATATATACAAAAAGATTATATAAGTAAATCCCTAATATTTACACAGACTGCTTTACAAAAAGTGAACGGATGAGCATAAAAACACAACTGTTTAAAAACATAATATTATTAGACGAATTGTGGATTCATTTCACGCAAACTACACCGGTTTAGTTAACATACTACAAAATAAATCAGAAGACTATGCTAAAATATGATACGGCAAAAAAAAGGCAATGACTTTTACAGCTGATTGTCGTATACATATCAATATAACGCAAATATGACGATTTGTCCACAGCATATGAATATTGTCTCGTAATTTTATATGGAAGGCGTAATTCATCACTTGACCAAGCGCCAAAATATGATTTTGAGATATTTGACTTTAAAGTTTTCACTGTATTAAAATTCACTATATGTTACAATTGTCGTAATTTTTTGTTTTCGAATACAGTTTTTTATGTTTCTTATAAGTGCGAAATAGAAACTTGTCCAATATTAAAGAAAAACAAAAAAAAAAAGTCTTTTGGTCGACTTACGATTTTCGCCACATTGTGTAATTGTGTTATACATCAGTAGACCAAGCGACATGGAGGTCGTTTGGTCTAGTGATGAGTAACTAAAATATCACTTTTAGTGAATTATTGGTAGGCCACAAGCTATTATTTCTTTTTGGGTATGACAAAAATAGTCGTTGTTTTTGAATATTTTATATTACTTAAGAAATTAATCAAAAATATAAAATCTTTTAATGTCGTCTTCTATTGTATTGTTTCTGAAAAGAGAGCAATACAAAGGTTTTGCATCATTTGGTATTAGGTGCGTTAAAGATTGTCGTTAAGCTTAGGCACAAAAAGTGGCTTGCCTGTGGGCCAAAGAGGAATCAAGTGGTTACTTACGGATTGCATTGCAACAGGCCGTCCTTTTTAAAAATCCTTGTAAAGATTTACTTTAACTTCACTAGTGTTAAGTTTTCATAAAAATAATGAGTGGTATATCCTTTCTTATTTAAATTTCTCTTGTTTTAAACCAGCCTTACTGTTTTCTATGTCTGACTTACGGTTTGTAATCATAGTTTCTAACTTCTTTGTTCCAACGAATTCTTCTTTTTTCATTCTGTGAACTACTAGTGGTTTCTTTTTACGGGATTTTTTCATCACGTTTATTTAATCATCAACGATATATAAACGTTGTTGAAATTTTAGGGCATTTTCAAAATCTCCAAAATCACTACCATTGGGTAAAAGCTATGACTACGAAGGAAATAGCGTAATGTAATTTTTTCAATGGTAGGATGAGTTTCCAAAATCGTTTTAAGAATCAAAACTATGAAACTATAAAATGACCTTTGTTATCCTTGGCGCTATGGATACCAAGGTTGTAAATACATAATTGACGCTTATAATATACAATATTTATTAGAATTCTCGGAAGGGGAAGAGTTTTTCTTTAAATCAAAACAAAAGGTTTCCACTTCTGGTTGATAGTTGCGTATCTTCATGTCTAGCTTTCTTCTAGATTGTGCATTTTCAGCTTCTTCTAAGTGCACATTTTTTCTTTTTTTAACTTGCTTAATTGTTCGTTATCTGCGCAATTTTTAATTTCTAATTCGAAACAATCACATCTACTACAAGTAACTTTTTTCAACTTTTTTCTTTGAAGATTAAATCGTGTTAAAAACATTTTTTTGTAAAACGAAAATTTAACAAGGTCAATGTCTGCTTCTTTAATATACAATTCATACATTTTACTTAGTGTTATATCTTTTGTTAGCTATTCTCTTTCTGTTAGCTCTTCTGTAATGTGACTATTATAGAAAAATTTAAGCAATAACTGCCACTACTTCTTTATCTAAACGCCTCAACAAGTTGCCAACGTCACCATTGTTAACAACGTTTATGTACATATGTTGCCAAATATTCGATTTAAAATCATTAAAACGCTCGAAAGAGGCGCTTGGTCTATTAATGCAAAACTAATACACAAAAATTAGTCGCTTGCTCTAGTTATGCAAAATTCAAAATCCAAAATAAAAAGAAAGGCACTTAATCTTTTTTTAAATATATCTGGTTATCCATTACTAACAGGTTAATGGGATTTATTACGTAGATAGTTTATGCTTTTTTCCACCTTCTTCTTTAAGTTCCATCTTCTATCGAAGGTTGGAAATCACCATGGCTATACGGACTCTGTTGACTGCCGCTCTAAAAAGTTCTGCACTACTGCTTTCAAACCATTCCCTTAGGTTTTTAAGCCAGGATATTTTTCGTCTATAACTATTCTAATTATGTGTATAAATATTAAGACTATATCTAGAGATAAAGACACTCCACTTTACATATGCGCTTAACAAAATGCAGGAAGCACATATATGGCCAATCCTATGGTATTTGGTATTAAGCTGATCGCTGAAAATTACATATTAAATGCAGGCAAAGAAGCAAAGAAAAACTTATAATGAAATAAAACTAAACCAGTCAGCTGAGAGAACCTTTCAACGATGTTGAGCTTGGATCCGCTATCCACGTATATAATGAACAATATTACGGCTCCTGGCTGAGGATCTGAGAACAAAACTAACTCTAAAATTTGAACCAAAAATACAACAATGGCTAATATCCAAAGTCTTTAGACAAGCAAAACAAAGACAAAGTTGTTGCCTTGCTTAAACCTGGCAAACACTCCAACGACCACAAAATCTATCGGCCAATATATCTATTTATTTTGTCAGCTATACAAAATACTTCTGCACATGATCCTTAATATAAATCGATAATAGAAGAAAAACTCAAATTAAAAAAAGTGGCTATATATGACAGGTTAAATCATATACGTCACAAATACTAAATCTTGCCCAACACAGCTAAGAGAAGTACGAAAAATATCAGGTATGAGGAGTGGTATTTGTTAATCTTAATGCCGCCTACGACACCTGAAATTATAGGGTATTTCTCCAAAATCTATGTAATATCCCCTGAGGTAATAAACTCACTTGTATTATCCGCGTATGCCTACACAACAGAAAATTTTTCGTATCACTCAATGGTAAGAATAGCAGATGGAGAACGTAGAATAACTGTCTCTTTGGGGTCCTGTAATGGCACCTACTCTGTATAACATTTACACAACTTATACCAGTAAATACTAGGACTTTTATTATGTAGACGATACATTATCTATTGTTGCACAGCCAAAAACTTTTGTTGGTGAAGTGGAGAAAAATCTAAATCATACCTTAAATACAACAAAAATAGATTATAACTCAATTTTAAGCCAAACCCCGAAAAAAGTCAGGTGTGCTCCTTCAATGTCCCTAACAGAGACACTTTCACAAATCTGAATATATACCTGAACCAATAGTGTCATGAAATCCTTAAACTCTGGACTTGCTATAAATAGCTTGAAGATAGTTTCTATCACACTTTGTCATTCACAGTACTTTTTTTAAAATCAAATGCCAAACTAGAACCAGAAAATAATATTCTCTGCAAACTTGTCAGCTAAAAATGTGAAGCACATCCTTCCACCCTTAAAACGTAGACGCTTGAACTCTATGCTTCTGCTGCCTAATATACCTTGATAGTATAAGTGACACCAACACATACTTAACACGTAGATTTAGTTATAAATTAGTCAGCCAAATTCAGCAAATATTAAGACTCACATCCATACATAAGCTCTACAATATCGTAGCTATCAATCCACCTAATATCCGAAGATAAGTAGCTAGAGAGCAAAAGAAACAAAGTCCAGATTCGTAACATCCACTCCACGAATATCAGCCCATTTTATGACTAAAATCAAGGAAAAATGGCTATATCAACAAATCTGCAAGATATACAAACAAAAATAAGCTGCTCCTCGCCATCTGATCCCTCGAAAGGAACTTCCTTATGGTAGTTATCTTTCTTAAATCTGCCAGGAGGACTCTGGCCTGCAAACACCTTTTAACTTGTGTGCATGTGGGGTGGTACAAGACTTATTACACTTTCTTAGTAAACTTTACCATTCAAATCGCTCTTTTCTGAAGGCACAAGGTTTATTTATGTGAACTGAACATGTAAAGTACAGTCAGTAAGCTATTACTTATAAAGATCATTGCAAATTTGACACTAACTCCACTTATATTGATTACATATTACCCCTAAATAGGAGATAAAACATTCAGAAATATGTAATATTGGTGAAGTTGTATAATTCGTGTTAGATAAATTAATCAGTCTTCCCTTTTTTGTGCACTACTACCCATTTTAACAAAAAATATCTATTTTAGCACTTAAATATTTATTTTGAGATAACCTCCTATCCAGAATTATATGTAGTACACAGATAAAAAAATAAAATAATAAAATAGAAGAAATAAAATAATAAACAGCTGTATATAAGATATCATGAAACAATGGATGAAATAAAAGAAGTTCTTATTAACCGGATTCTCAAATAAAACGTATAAAGACATACTCACGTTAACAAAATACATTAGATAATTTTCGCATATGAAAAAACACATCCAACTTGGTAATGAAATCCTTTTGTATCTATAAATCTATTTTTAGAAAAGCACGTACCTACCAAAAACAGGTATTTGGTAGTACACATATCTGTTACATACTGTAATGGGTATGAATGATAACAAAAGTAAGGAGTCCATATTAACCGTTTAGAATATACGCTGAAAATATACGGCTTAATCGCATAGTTGCCAAACTATCGGAGCTTACTTAAACCGATATACTTATGGTTCCAATATACAGTGAAAAAGATCTGAACAACCCCTATAATTTATATATACGTGAACTAAGCGATATACATTTATGATACAGAGGTACTTATGGACTATAGAGCCAATATTATGGAATGGTCAAGTGAGCTCCGTATATCGGTGTCCACTTCACCACGGAGCTCACTTGAACCTTAATTTTAACATGGGCGGAGTCTACTTTATGCCGTAGATATATATATATATATATATATATATATATATATATATATATATATATATATATATATATATATATATATATATATATATATATATATATGTATATATATATATATATGTATATATATATATATATAAATATATATCTATATATATATATATATATATATATATATATATATATATATATATATATATATATATATATATATATATATATATATATATATATATCTACGGCATAAAGTAGACTCCGCCCATGTTAAAATTAAGGTTCAAGTGAGCTCCGTGGTGAAGTGGACACCGATATACGGAGCTCACTTGACCATTCCATAATATTGGCTCTGTCGATTCGTTAAGATGTATAGTTTCATAATTTTTAAAAATTTTGTAGAGTCCATAAGTACCTCTGTATCATAAATGTATATCGCTTAGTTCACGTATATATAAATTATAGGGGTTGTTCAGATCTTTTTTACTGTATATTGGAACCATAAGTATATCGGTTTAAGTAAGCTCCGATAGTTTGGCAACTATGCGATTAAGCCGTATATTTTCAGCGTATATTCTAAACGGTTCATACGGACTGGTTAGTCCTTATTTTTGTTATCATTCATACGCATTACAGTATGTAATAGATATGTATACTACCAAATACCTTTTTTTGGTAGGTACGTGCTTTTCTAAAAATAGCTTTATAGATACAAAAGGATTTCGTTACCAAGTTGGATAATTTTTTTATATGCGGAAGTTTCCTAATGCATTTTGTCAACGTTAGTATGTCTTTATACGTTATATTTAGGAATCCGATTAATATGAACTTGTTTTACTTCATCCATCTATTGTTTTACGATATCTTGTAGCTTCTTTATTATTTTATTTCTGGTTTTGTTTGTATACTACATATAATTCTGGATAGGTTATCTTAAAATAAATTAAGGGCTAAAATAGATATTTTTGTGTAAAAATGGATAGTAGTCCGCAAAAAGGGAAGAATGCTTAATTTATCTAGCCAGAATATATCACTTTACCAATATTACATACTTCTGAATGGTAAGGTAATTCAGGGGTAATATGTAATCAATATAAGTGGAGTTAGTGTCAAATTTGCAATGATCTTTATAAGCAATAGTTTACTGACTGTATTTTACATGTTCAGTTTAAATAAGATAATTGTCCCTTCAGAAAAGAGCAATTTAAATGGCAAAGTCAACTAAGAACGTGTGAAGAATCTTCTACCACCCCACATTCACACAAGTTAACCGGTGTTTGCAGGCAAGAGTCCGCTCGAAGGTTCAGATGGCGAGGAAGAGCTTATTTTTTTTTTTGGTATATCTTGCACATGTGTTGATCTGGCCAGTTTTTTCTCGATTTTAGTCATAAAATGGGCTTGTATTCGTGGAGTACATGTTGCAAATCTAGATTTTGTTTCTTAGATTAGCTTAGTGTCTTGGTACCTACGATATTGTAGAGCTTATGTATGGATGTGAGGCTTAATATCCGCTGAATTTGAATGACTAATTTATAGCTAAGTCTACGTGTTAAGTATGTGTTGGTGTCATTCATACTGGCAAGGTATATTCGGCAGCAGAAGCATAGAATGCAAGCGTTTACGTTTTAAGGGTGGAAGGATGTGCTTCTCATTTTTAGCTGACAAGTTTGCGGAGAATATTATTTCTGGTCCTCAGTGTGCCTTTAGTTTTAAACAAAGTTCTGTGAATGACTAAGTGTAATACAAACTATCTTCAAGGTATTTATAGCAAGTCCAGAGTATAAGGATTTCATGACACTATTGGATGTTCAGATTTGTGAAAACGACTCTGTTAGGGGCATTAAAGTAGCACACCTGAGTTTTTCCGGGGTTTGGCTTAAAATTGATTTATAGTCTATTTTTATTGTGTTTAAGGCATGATTTAGATTTTTCTTCACTTCAGCAACAAAAGTTTTTGGTTGTGCAATAATATATGTATCGTATACATAATAAGTCCTAGTATTTACTAGTATGGGTTGATGGTTTGTGTACATGTTATACAGTGTAGGTGCCATTACGCTACCCCAAAGGAGACCGTTCTTCTGCGTTCTCCATCTGCTATTCTTACCATTGAGAAATACCAAAAATCTTCTGTTGTGTAGGCATACGCTAGTAAAACAAGTAAGTTTATTACCTAAGGAGATATCATATAGATTTTAAAAAAATGCCCTCTTATTTAAGGTGTCGTAAGCTGCAAATTGCTGCTTAGATTGACAAATACCACTCCTCATACCTGATATCTTTCGTACCCATCTTTACTGTGTTGGGCAAGATTTAGTATTTGTGACGTACATGATCTTCCATGTCTATAGCAACTTTTGTCTTTTAATTTGAGTTTTTCTTCTGTTTTACCTCTTGAGAAGTATTTTGTAAAGCTGACAAAATAAATATATTGACCGATAGCTTTTGTGGTCGTTGGAGTTTTTGCCAGGTTTAAGCAAGGCAACAACTTTGTCTTTGCTTTGTTTGTCTGCAGACTTTGGATATCAGTAATTGTTGTATTTTTGGTCCAAATTTTATAATAAGCTTTGTGCTCAGATCTTCAGTCAGTACCGTACTATTTTCTATTATATACGTAGATAGTGGATCCAAGCTCAACATCGTTAAAAGGTTCCTTCAGCTGACTGGTTTTGTCCTCTCTCATTTTTTTTTTCTTTGCTTCTTTGCCAGCAGAGATAGCACTTTCACATTTATTATGTGATTTTCAGCAATCAGCTTAATACCAAATACCCTAGGTTTTGCCCTCTATGTATTTTCTGCACTAAAAATACGTCACATTTGTGCTAAGCGCATATGTCTGATAAGGTTAAGTAAAGTAAAGTGTCTTTATCCCTAGATATGCCCTTAATATTTATAGACATAATTAGAATAATTGATCCTAAAAAGGACCGATTTGACAGAAATCATATAGAAACGGGTAATTCTGATTAGCCGATTAGTTAATTATTCATTACCCAGGGTACAACTGATTACGGTGGTCTTATTTGTACTCAAATTTTCGTAAAGGCTTCTCTTTTAAACCCCATAAGAAATGGCTAATAACTTTTCATTAAAAATAATTTTACATACTGTTAATTTTCGACGATATTTCGAATCAGATTTGTATAGTTATAACTATAGTTAATATGGAGTCTCTTTGTGAAAAGAAAATGAATTTGTAATATCGGTCACAACTCATATATGAATGACAAGGACATATTTATTTACGGTTAAAATAAGTGCACAGAATTTTAACTAAATATATCGGCGCCATTGTTCAGGAGATGGATTTATCCTAGAGATTAAAGGTTACATGTATATTCCAGGTTGTATTTACGTATTTTCATTACTAAAAAAGTATATTTAAAATAAAGGCCTTGAGATATCTTTAGATTCTATGGAAATTAGAATCTATGGAAATTAATAAATTAAAAAATACAGACATAATTCTGAATGACCAGAGACAAACAGTTGTCTCAAGTATTGTATATATTGTAAAGGTCATCGTCATAGTATAGTCAGATCGCAATAAGGTTCTATTGGCTTTTCTGCTTTTTGTCTCCTCATTCCTATTAAAAACTTAGCCACGTAAATAACGTTTTAAAAATATATGTCAATATGCGAAAATGGTTGCGTTTCGATTTAATTTGAGTTTCTTACCACTCCCTAACACGTGTTTCTGGGTCTTCCCGTCATCAGAGAGAGCTTGTAAGAAAACTCAAACTAAACCAAAAATTGTTGATGCATAGTGGAACATAAATATTCCCAGCATCGCTCTTAATGGCTTGATTAAGCGTGAGTATACAATTTACTTTAATTGCTATCGAAACATTTAACTTCATCTTTCATCACTAGATGTCTCTAGTAGCATACTCTGGTAATTATTTTTTCTATAATTGCCGAGTAGTCGGTGCGTTTTGGTTTAGTTTGAGTTTTCTTACAAGCTCTCTCTGATGACGGGAAAACCCAGAAACACGTGTTAGGGAGTAGTAAGAAACTGAAATTAAATCGAAACGCAACCATTTTCGCATATTTATCGTCCTTACTCGACGCAATGAGTACAAGAAAGATGGTAATTTATATGAGTAAATTGTTGATGCATAGTGGAACATAAATATTTCCAGCATCGCTCTTAATGGCTTGATTAAGCGTGAGTATACAATTTACTTTAATTGCTATCGACACATTTAACTTCATATGTCAATATTTCTGAAGTGCCTTTCCTAAGATAACTTTTTTTAAGCCTAGTTCGTTTGACTACATGTAATGGATTTGATAGTTCCCAACAGATAAGTATTGATTGTAGGTTGGATAGCAGTTGGTTGTACAGGCATGTGTTGATAAATATGATGGGTCGGAAGGTAGTCCCATTATTCCTAAATCTGACGGGGCATTCTTCCAGTTTAACTTGGCAATGCAGTTATTAGAAAGCCTTTGGATATAGCCAGCTTAACTTTGGCGTTGAGATTTAGTTTCTTGTATGACGTTGCTATCTTTATAAATCTGTTTGACCTTGACATTAGTTCCGATTCGGTATTGGTTAGTATTCGGACCTTTGTAAGTTGGAAAATATTTCTGATGGCTTTTCTAGTAATCCTGATCTAATTAATACCTAAGTTTTACTTACATTGTTTTGTCAGCGTTCTCGTCACATTTTCAGTTAATAGCACTGGTTTAATCACTGTGTTATATATCCTCATTTTAGGGATTTGTATTAGACTTCTGGATTTAAAAGTGTTATGTGGGTTATATATACATCAGTTAGCTAGCTGAATATTCCATTTTATTTCTTATGTGCTAATAGCATTATTTTATAGCATTCTAATATTTAATCTATGGATTAAATCCGGATAGCAAATAGATATTTTTCACTTTCTCGGAGAAATAATATTCTAACATACCAAATCCTATTAAATTGCCAAAACCTTTCTTGCATATTATATTTACTTATGAGGGACAGCAGCAATATCAGTACCATAATAAGGCGTATAGTCATAGTCCTGGACTGGCTAATCGTTGGATAATTGGAAGCATGAGTGTAGCAGTTTTAATGTTTTCTGGACTACTACCTGGTATCGGGGTGCAGAGATATCAGTACCAAGTTAGTGCATATAGGAATTGTTGCTTGAACTTTATTATTATTAAACAGCACTATATTTACTAGTAAAATCGTCATGACTTTACAGTAAGACAAATTTTCGAACGTTGGTTATGGAAACATCATATACATACCACCGGATTCCCTAGGTCGACATTCAGCAAAATTCTTTTAATAATGATACGGAAGTAAAAATATAAATGAACTTTGATCAGATAAAAGGCATATATCGAGCACAGTTTAATTTAATCTTGCCCAAGTACTTTCGATCCCTAGATCATCTTCAGGGGCATTTCGTCAATTGCGGCCTATCCGACAAGAACAAAATGTTATAAACATATAAATGTACATCACACTACACTACAAAAGGACAAACAAACACTTTAAAATTATTCTGTCTCCGGCTTCTGCACATAATGTAGCCTTTCTTAAATAATTTTAAAGTGTTTGTTTGTCCTTTTGTAGTATAGTGTGATGTACATTAATTTATATGTTTATGACATTTTGTTCTTGTCGAATAGGCCGCAATTGACGAAATGCCCCTGAAGATGATCTAGGGATCGAAAGTACTTGGGCAAGATTAAATTAAACTGTGTTCGATATATGCCTTTTATCTGATCAAAGTTCATTTATTCGAGCATTCAACCTTATATTTATTTAAAAATATAAATATCTGGGAGCTTACATCAACAAAGAATTAGATCCAGACTAAGAAATCAGGGTACGAATAGAAATGGCAAGGGCAGGGTTCTTAAAATTCAAGCAATTGTTCTGTGACAAAAATTTGAATACTGCGCTGAGACTGAGGTTTGTTGAATGTTACGTCTGGTCTTAACTATTGTACGGAGTAGAAATATGGACGGTAAAAGCGCAAATAGTTAAGAAGCTTCAAGCCTTTGAATTTTGGATATACCGGAGAATGTTGAGAATTCCATGGACTGCCAGGGTCACCAATGAGGAAGTGCTGAGAAGGATGGGTCGAGACAACAAATTGTTGAGAACAATAAAAGTACGCAGGACTGCATACCTGAGACACATACTAAGGAATATAAAGTCTTCTGCAGGCCATCATGCAGGGTAGAGTCGATGGCAAAAAGGGAATAGGTAGAAAGAGGAAGTCATGGCTGCGAAATATTGGACTGGACAAACATGACTGTAGACGAATTATTCCACGTTGCAAAAGACAGAGATACTTTTAGAAATGTGGTCGCCAAGCTCCGTTAATGGGGACAGCATAGGAAGAAGAAGAATGATATGCGAAAAAAAAAAACAGAGATGAAGATAGGCGCCAAGAAACTTTGTGGTATAAAACAGTTGAATAAAATACAGATTCTCGATTCAAATATTCAAAAATTTAATGGACAGCTTACTAAAATAGAAATAACGTCTATTTAAAATGCAATCCATTAATGGTTCAAGGTACAAAGCAGTCCTAGCATCTGCTAATGATATTAATCTTATAAGAAACTCTCTCCCGTCCGCAAACGACATCTTCAACAAAGTTAAGAGAGCACGAAAAATGTTTCACTTAAAATCAACAAAATAAAAACCAAATACAAGCGAATCAACAGAAGAAAGCAATTCAATACATCTAGATAAAATATTAAAGTCAACAACTATAATTTCGAAAGTATGGAACAATTTAAATATCTTAGACTAATAATCTCGGTTAATAATGATGCCACTAAAGAAATACAGAGCATAATTCTCTTCAGACCTATTTTAATACATGGATGCGAATCATGAACAATGACTAAAACAAATAAGGAAGAACTCCGAATATTTGAAAAAAAATAATAAGAAAACTTTTTTTACCTCATTATCATTTTGCTACAAATCCGTGTAGAATAAGAACACATACTAAATAAAGAAAGCTCTTATAACTATATTGTTTAGGAAAATAAATCGCTTAAGGTAGATCGGACACATGCATAGACGCCAAGATGTCAAACTTGGTTAAAAAACGTAAACTAATTTTTGAAACCAAATTCAGTATTTTGCTTTAATCTGTGCCTTCTAAGAATGGCAAGGAAAAACAGACGTTGATAAAGATGTTATTAGAGACATGGGGAATCTAAAAACTCCTCAACTTAGCAAAAATCCTTAACGAATAGATTTCTAGTACTCGTACAGAGTATATCGGAATAAAAGGAAAAAGACAGTTAAGCAAGAAGAAGAGTGCAAGCATTTACGTTTTAAGGGTGAAAGGATGTGCACCCCATTTTTAGCTGACAAGCTTGCGGAGCATACTATTTCTGGTCCTTAGTTTGCCTTTTAGTTTTAAACAAGATTCTGTGATTGACAACGTGCGACATAAACTATCTACAAGGTATTTATAGGAAATTCAGAGTTCAAGGATTTCATCACACTGTTGGATGTTCAGTTTTGTGAAAGCGCCTGTGTTGGGAAAATTGAAGGAGCGCTCCTAAGATTTTCGGGGTTTGGCTTAAAATTAAATCGTAGTTTATTTTTATTATATTTAAGGCATCTACTGGTATCTGTTGATCATTTGTGTAAATGTAATACAGTGTAGGTGCCATTTTGTTGTTTTTTGCAACAACGGGTACGTTATTACGTACGCTATAAGTATTACAAATAAAAATAAATAAGCAAGAAGAATATAAGTAAACCATATTTAAAATAAGTGACAGAAAAAAGAATATTATATATAAATTTACTTCTAAATTAAAAATAAAATACTCGTATGCCTGACAACGAAAGATACAAAAACAAAATAAATATTTAAAGTTGAAAATAATGATAGCTTCTACAAGCGACAAAGTATTTTTTAAAATAATAAGACCGAACATATTATATGTAATAATTGTAATAGATATATTGGCTAGAATCAAATTACCATAAAGTCACCGAAATATTTTATCTGAGTATCTGTTATAAGTGTATCCATGTGTATATGTGTATCTAAAGTATAGTAGGATAATATTGAATTCCCTACATTTAAAAATCGAAATATTGAAATTAGACAGTAAAAAATTATAATTTTAAGATTGATTTATAAATTATTATAATTTAAATTTTACTACTTTATGGAACAAATAGTGTACATCATAAACTGTAGCAATCGAAACATCGGAAACACAATAAGTTATCTTAAAGACTCAGGACTGTATCAATTATTGTAATTTTTTCTAACTTTAGCTGTATTCTATATTTAGGTCGCTAATAACCCTGGTGGTTACAGCGTAAATAAAAAAAAAAGAAACATCGGAACGTACATTTATATAATAAATTTTTTAGTGTCAATGCATTAAAAAAAATACTAATAATAAATAAAAATGGACACTGACTTGCCTTTTCCAAGCTTATAACAGACGATATATATATATATATATATATATATATATATATATATATATATATATATATATATATATATAGGGAAGAACCCGTCAGTCAAAAAAGTAATTTTCGAGAAAACAACCATTTATTGTTTTTCAACTCTGGAGGCTAAAAAAATAAACAATAAACGTATAGAAACATTTTAATTTATTTATTTTACAATTTTGTTAATAATTTTGCAGTAAAAAACCTGAGTAAAACCAAACCTTAGAAACTATTAAAAAAACGGTCTGAAGTCAATTCTCTCCGCCATCAATTAAGGGGTCGTCAGCGTATTCGTCATCATTTTCTTCCTGTTGAACAGCGTCAGCAGGTAAATTTTGATAAAAATGCTTTGCTTCGGGGTTTTCCAAATACTGGGATAAATAAATAAGGTCGCGATATTTTGCAGCTGGTATTTTTCCATTGTACAAATTTTGTAACGGGGTAATTACTGCAGTGGCTGCGCCTTGATTTTTCTTTGATTTTTTGCAAGGAGGTTTTTTTTCAAGGACTGAGGATGCATAACGTACAAAAAAAGTAGGTTTATAGAACACAAGTCGTCCTTCAGTTGTCGAAATTTTTAACATACGAATCGATCTCGTGTGAAATGGACAGTTTCGGGGATAAAGTGATGATAGGTCAGCAGTCCAATTTCCAGTCCAGTCGGGTTTTACCTGAGTATTCCTTAGAACCTTCCTCCAGTCTTCTAGAACCTCTGTATAGGATTTTTATTTAACAATGCTTATATTCCGATCTCGTTTCATGTAAAAGTGCCCTCTTATCGGAAATATCACCTTAACTGTTTTAAAACGTGCCCACACATGAGGCGTTTTGACCCGCACATGAGGCGCAAAATATACAGAGTTCTTGCACTTCAAGGGGCAAAATTTTAAAAACTAGATGCCGAAACATGGAGCATACATCATCTGCGCCTGTTTTTACTTAATGATAGTAGACATCATTAGTCGTAATGTTCGGACACGGCAGGTTTTTTTGAAAGTCCATGGTCACAGATTCTATTGTGATTGATTTCATTGAACGTTTTCGGTAAATTTTTTTAATGTATAAAAACGATCTCCTCTCTTAAAATGCACCTCTCTTTTTGTCTGTTTTGTTTGCAGATTCTGACTTGTTTCTCCTTTCTCAGTGGCAGTTTTAAGCTTTTCCTCAAGCGCTAAAATTTGTGATTTAAAGGAATCACATGTACTACAAGAGTCCTTACATGGATAACTAAAGGAAAGGTTGAAGTTGTTCAATCACGAAATGATTCATACGAAATTTTAAGTTCTGGATAGTGAGTTAAGTACATGGTATGTAGCTTTAAAATATTTTACTCAGCAGGAAGGTAAATTTTGTCGATATCTTTTAAAGAATAGTGTAATTTTCTCCCTTTAAGAGATTTCAAATAAGTAAATATGTTTTGGTTGGTTTCTCGTAAATGTTTGTGGGGTCTTGTTGAATGTTTTTCACGACAGTCAGTAGGAGATTTACCAGCACTAAGCAGAGCACCCCTTATGTACCTAACCTTATCCTCACTAATACCATGAAGCGACATGAACGTTTTTAAGTAGACCTGAACATCACATACAACATTGTCTTTTGACAAACTAACTCTATATGAAAATTAAGCTGCGTTATATCTAAGATCTGCATTTCGAGGTCGTCTTTGAACTAAAGGTGACACTGTAATAAGGCCACTCAAATAAGAGTTCTGCTTTTCTCTATCTCCCAGCAGATTATATTCTCAGATGATTCGTTTTCGTCCCTCTTCTGGTATATTCTAAAAGCATTTAATTTTTTTGCACAAAAAATCCGGCCCAATCTCGTGAGACGCTGCTCACAAATCTCTTATAACATCCCTAACTCGACTTGTTGTTTCTCGTTTCTTACTCATTGGTTTTAGTAACGAGTCATCAGTTTCACTGCAACTGTCTGAGTACTCGATTTTCTCCATTATTCTTAAACACAGGTACACAAAAAACTGACAAATAACACGCCCTCAATAATACAAAGAAACAGCTTTGTTGCTGAACAACAACTAACACTTGACAAGTGTACCACACAAATCCCGGTAAGGGATTACTACAATAAATTATATAAACATAAACAGATAATTCCACTGGAATCCGCCGACCACAGTATATCCGATGAGAAGGTATAAATAGGCCTGCACTTGTTTATAAGAAATTAATAATAAGTTAAGCATGTAAGAAGTTAATTGTTAATCTAATTCAGAGCGTTTATTTATAGTTCGGCAATAAGTGTATGTATTATATTGTGTTTTTGAAAATAAAGTTTTTAAAAACAAAGTTTCCACGAAAATAAATTTAATTGGTGCAGTCAGTAGGATTCCTAAAGGTTAAAGCAGATTCCTGAGGGCTATTTATAAGAAAATTCCCGAGAAAAAGCAGATCAATCGTTGGTTTCCACCCTTTGTTTGGAGAATCTACGTACCAGCACAAAACGTAAGTTACTGAGAAATTTTATATTCCTGTTTTACTTTCCTTTTACTGGTTATTCCCTTTATTTAGTATAAAATTTTGAAATTAACTAAGTTTTTGCCGAAAAAGAATATTTTTCTCATATATATATACTCTTGTTAGAGATTTCTAATTTTTGAAAATCTTATTCTGCAGAGTAGATTATTTTAAACTATGATATATTTATATTTGAAATTTTAATAAAAAAAAATTTATATATATTATAAAGAATATTTTTAATGCAAAGTGCTATTGAGGATCTAGTTGTAAATTTAAATAAAATCACATTTAATCAAACACCAACTATACAAGCAGCTAAGGCTCTTGCAGAATTTTTACTAACATTAATGGCGATTCTCTGAAACTGGAAAGTTTCGCTCAAAAATGTGACAAATATTATCTTACGTACGGATAAACCACAGACAACACATTAAATTATTTTGTTTTCAATGTTATTTGTTCTAAATTACAAGATAATGTTTTAAATTTTGTTATGTGTCGACCAGATTTAAATACCTGGCCTCTAATCAGAGAAACATTAAAAAATAATTTTGTAGATAGAATTGACAGACAAACGCTCACTATAGAATTCTTACAATTAACAAAAGGTAGAAACGAAAACATTCTTGACTTTGTTGCGAAAATTTCTCAACTTAAATCAAGAATAGAAGTAAAAATTAATTCAGAAACAGAATTAAATGCCGATACAAAATTAATATTAATAGAACAAACTAAAAGCAATTCTATCAACATCTTATTAGCAAATGTAGATAAAAAATCAAGAATAATTTTAGAAATTAGAGAACCTAGAACGTTTATTCAAGCCTCAGATATTATATCTAGACGATTTTACAATGATCAACGAATTCAATCTTTAAATCCTTTTAACAAATTTAATACAGGTCAACCTAATTTTCAAAATCACAAATATAGACCAAATCATAACCAAAATTTTAATGTTAATCATAATTCTCACTTTAAAAATTTCCAACATACTACAAATCATCATTTTCAACAAAATCGACCTAACTTTTTAAATTTTAATCATCAATATACAAACATGCAATCTTATTCGCATAATCCTAATTTTAACCAACCCAGTCAGTCGAGACAAACATTTCCTAGCCAACCTATAAATATTCAGTCAAAACCTATTCACAAAAAATATTTTACGAACGAACAAGCATTTGGTAAGCCAAAACATGTTTTAGATTGAAAAAATGCTCCGAAAAATACATATCAGCCAGAACCAATGTCCACCACATCGAGAATGCCTTCTGCTAAACAAAGATTTTAATTTCAACAAAGGGCTCCTCCTAATTTTCAAGTAAAACTTTACAATATATCAGAAGACGAAATTGAGAATAATTTATGTTCATGTTCCTATTCTCAAAATTATCGTTAATCGAAAAATTACGAATACGAATTCCAGGATTCAGATCAGTCAAATTTTCCCGAGCGTATTCAGCAAAAATCCAAACGATTAGGAAAACAAATCGATCTGAATAATATGGTCCCTAATTCACTGCCATATATTCAAATAAATTCCCCAACTCCTATAAAATTATTAATAGACACAGGATGTCACCCATCTCCTCTCAGACCTTATATTGCAGAAAAATATTTTCCCGAAAAAATTACACGTCGTACTATGACACAATTTAAAGCCAAAATTCCTCTTTTAAAAGAATACAAATTATTAGATTGCCTTAAAAAGGGTGTCCAAATTAAACATACTCCTGAATTTATTGAAAGTTTTGAACTCTGTAAAAATATTCTAATGAATGATCCCATTTTACAATTACTGACTTCGAAAAACCTTTTAATGTAACCACCGATGCCTCCAATTTTGCAATCGGTGCTGTTCTCTCTCAAGGTCCGATAGGTAACGATTTACCCTTTCGCGTCTAGAACCCTAAGCCCCGCCGAATGTTACTATAGCACAATCGAAAAAGACCTTTTAGCCATAATTTATGCTGTAAAATATTTTAGACCCTATTTATATGGTACAAAATTTAATATTGTCAGTGATCATAAACCTTTGCAATGGCTTTTCTCACTAAAGGAACCAAATTCCAAATTAATAAGATGGAATCTAAAATTAGAAGAATATGATCATAACATTATTTACAAAAAAGGTAAATTAAATACGAATGCAGATGCTCTTTTACGAGTAGAAATTTACCCTCTCGAAACTAAAGATGATAATTTCTCAGTCTTAGACTGAATTTCTTTCTCTATGAACTTAGACCATAGCGAGTATATCGGTTATGAAACTAAAATGCAACTTAGAAATTTAGACTCTCAAGAAATTATATCTACATCTCCTTTTAATTTTGATAACATTTTATCAGAAAATATAGATATTAATCCTTATCAAGTTATAACACAAGAATTTACAGACGAAAATATTGATACAGAATTTCCGACATCAAATAATGTCTCAGAAAGTATTAAGAATGAAACATTAGCACCTGAACAAACACCTGAATTAAATTCCTGTCCAAAAATCAAAGTCCTTCAAAATATTGCTATTTCTAACAAAGAAGAAAATAAAAAAGATTCAGATGACTTAGAAACTGTTCATACAATTCTACCGAGAGAGATAGACATACAAGACCCTATATTGAAAATACCTTACACAGAAAAAGCTATAAATGTATACAAAAATCAAATTATAATATCCTCTTATAATACTACACAACCAAATTGGTATTGGCAAATACTGAAAGAAAATTTTGAAGAAAAACAATTTTTATGCTTAGTAAAAGAAATTATAAGACCCAACAAAACATATTGTTTATTGTTTAAAGATAAAAACTTAGAGAAACCGTTTATTCGTTTTATGGAAAATAACTTTAAAAATAATGCATTTTTCCTTATTATTTCAAACGAATTCCTAACAGATATAATAGATGAAGAAGAAAAAGCAGAAAAACTTAAATTCTACCATGAAACTAAAACAAGTCACAGGGGAATCAATGAAAACCTCGCTGCGCTAAAAAAGCATTTTTTATTGGCCAGATATGGAAAGACATTTTAAATTATGTTAACACTTGTGATTTATGTTAGAAATTACAATATGGGAGGCATCCCACTTCTCTTGTTTTTAAACCAACACCAATCGGAAACTCTCCCCTAGAATATCTATATATTGACACATTTAAATTTAATAGTCAAACTTTCCTAACAATCATTGACAGTTTTTCAAAATTTGGTCAAGCATATCCTATTAATTCGATAAATGCTGTTGAAATAGTAAATAAACTAGATCATGATATAAAGTCAAACTATAAATTCTCAGCTAATGGCTTATTAAAAAAATACGAGAACAAAAAGAGCTTTAATTAATGCAGCAGGAAAAGTTTCAAAATGGCTTTTCGGAGCCTTAGATTTTGACTATGAAAATTACTATAATAGCTATCTATCTATTCTTAGTGATAAAAAAATCAAATAAATTTAAGTTTATACAATCACCACACTGTTTTAGTCGAAATGTCAAAATCATATGCAAAAAGCTTTAATATTCTTAAAGAAAATCAAAGCCTGGTTAGTAAACAAATGACAATAATGGCACAAGAATTAAAAGAAATAATAAATGTTAAAAAAGCTTTCTCATTAAATATAGTAATCGATAATTTAATAAATCAATTACATGATTTGCAAATTGTTATTAATAATATAGAGACCCCAATATCATTGGCAAAACCGAATATTCTTCATAATTCTATTATTAAATCTTTCCAACTAGAATCAATAATTACAAATATAAACAAAATATATAAAACACAAAATATTGCAAAACTTAAAAATTTTATGAATTATTATAATATCTTTTCTACTCAAGTTCAAATTTACAGGAATTTAGTTATTTTTAAAATTCATACTACAATCGCCAGTAATTCCTATATATATTTCCAAATTTATTCTATACCTCTAAATAATCTCACAATTATTCTTAACCAACCTTTCATACTTCTCAGTAGCAAAGAAAATTGGATGACAGCCAAAAGATAACCCGAAATTGAAAATTATTATTATTGTTTAAAGAAGACTTTACAAGAAAATTTTCAACCATATCTAAGTAAACTTATACAAACTGGTAAAAATGAATGTAAAAGTACGAATATACATTTAAAGGAAACCACAATATCAACCATTAATTCCAATCAACTAGTAGTTATTCCTGTTAATTCAGCAATAATAGAAACCAATTGTGATAAAAATGGTATATATAAAATAAGCAAACCATCAGTCATCACTATCGGAAAATGCCAAATAACAATCAATAATCAAATCTATGAAAAAGAAGAGACAATACACGACGAATACATATTCAACTTACCAAGATTTGAATATAAAGTAAATATAACGAATCTACCTATACTAAAATTGAAAACATTGGATAGCAGCGAAATTAACAAGATATAGAAAATAGCAGAGAATATGTGTGTGTGTGTGTGTGTTTTATTGGCACTGGTTTTGACAACCAACTGGCCAGTCAATTTGTTTTGAGTTCTCTCTTTACACAAGATATTGTTAGTATTTAAATTTAAAACTATTGTAATGACAGTTAAGACATGGAATGTTAGAAACTTACTTACTAGTTTACTCTGATTTTGCTATTTTATTTTTTGTATCTTTTTTTTTTATTTTTTTTTTTTATTTATTTTTTTTTTTTTTATTTTTTTTTTGTTTTTTTTTTTTACTTTTTTTTTTACTTTTTTTTCTTTATTTTGTTTTATTTATTTTTTTTATTACTACGCTAAGACATAAACCCGATTCGACACCTCGGAGGTTTAGATCTTCTTAGTAACTTTTTTTTATTTTGTTCTCCATTTTTTTTATTCTTTATTATTTTTTCTATTGTCAGAGCTTTAATTTTAAGCAATTAATATGACCATATAAAATTTTATATACATCTAGATTCTTTGACTCTAAAAGATGTGTTAGATTAGAAGGTAATTGAACATTAACTTGAACTAGCTTGGTAAAAAAATTTGATATTTCAATAAAATGTAAAGGACATTCTAACAGCATATGTTGTAGATCAGCTAGCTCCCCACATATACATTCATTATTATTCGCCAGTCCTATTTTTCTTTTGTATACTGGAGTCATACAATGATTGCTTCTTATTCTACAAATAGTTTTGATGAAGCCTCTGTTGGAAACTTGTTTAAACCATGTCTTGACGGAAATTGTGGGTTGGATTCTTTTATAAAATTTGCCTTTGTCTGAATTGTTGTAGTGTCCCTGCCATTTTGTGCGTTTGAGAGACCTGATTACAGATATTAAATCACCCATAGGAAGTTGATAGGTTTGCAGAGTGGATTCTTTCATTGTTGCTTTTTTAGCCAGATCATCTACTATTTCGTTGTTTTTTATACCAATATGTGCTTTTATCCAGCACAATATGATATTTTTGCCCGATTTCAAAGCTTCACTATTCAGTGCTATGATGTCACTGATGATATAATTTTCTTCAAAATTATGTAAATTATATTTCAGTTTATTTACAATGCTTTGGCAGTCTGTAAATATAACATAGTTTAGTTCTTTTTGATTCATACACATTTTGTAGGCTTCTTTGACTGCTATGAGTTCAGCTGTGAAAGTTGTCATTTTGTCGGGTAATCTGTTGTTTATCTTTATACTTTTTTGGGGGTAGAATATAGCATATCCAACTTTGCCGTCCATTTTTGAACCATCTGTATATAATTTTTGATAACTCCCCCAATGATGTTGTACATACTGAAGGTGATCTATTTTAGTAAGAAAATCTGTGGCAAGAATATTACTTAAATGGCAATTAAATGGAGATAAATAATCTTCATAGTTTAATTTTCGAGACGAGGTTTGTTCCATTTGGTGTATGTCGTCAATGTAACTAAAAACGTTGAGAAAACTTTTCACAACTAAAAGCTGCTTCTTTTTTTCCCAGTAATGATGAGTTAGGTATGTAGTGGTTAGTTGTACAATTTTATTCAACAACAGTTTATTGTTAACTGCCACTTTAACTATAAATTTCTCACTTAGGAATTCTCTGCGTAATGAAAGTGGAGGTTCATTAAGCTCACATTCCATGACCAATATGGGAGTACTACGAAGATAACCAGTGCTTAACCTAAGTGCTTTATTTTTTATACTTTCGATTTTTTGGAGTACAGCGTTTGACGCTGAGCCATAAAATATAGATCCGTAATCTAGGATCGATCTCATTAAATTTCTCTATAGTAATATTGAGATGTTTGGGTCAGCTCCCCAGTTACTGACACTTACAGTCTTGATGATATTCATTGCGTTTTCCGTTCTTCGCAATATATAATTTGTGTGTTCTTTCCAATTTAATTTTGAGTCTAAGAATACGCCAAGAAATTTTATTGAAGTTTTATAATGAATTTTATAATTATCAAATTGTAGGTGGTTTGGAGGAGAATATCGTTTTCTGGTAAAAGTAACAATGGTTGATTTACTTTCCGAGATTGTTAAATTCTTATCCGTCGCCCATTTTTTTATAATATTCAATCCTGATTTAAGGTACTCATTACATTTATCTATTGATTTATTTTCTACATAGATTGCAACATCATCAGCATACTGTAAGATTTTTATATGTTGAGGAAGTTTATTTTCTAAATCTGCAGTATACAGAATATACAATAGAGGACTCAAGATGCTACCTTGTGGAAGTCCCAAAGATGTGTACCGTGTGTTAGACTTATCTCCATTTAATCTAACGTGTACTGATCGATTAACATACAAATTGATGATATTCCATGTTACAATTTCAGGTATTCCTATTTCCAACATTTTCGCATATAGAATGTGGAGATTAACATTGTCATAAGCCCCTTTTATATCTAAAAACAAAGCACTAACTGCTTTGTTATAAGTAAAGGAACCATAAATGTCTATCAATAAGTGACTCAGGCTTTCTTGTGTGGATTTACCTTTTCTAAAACCAAACTGAGTTTTTGGTAATAGGTCGTTCTTTTCTAACCAAAATTCCAGACGGTTTTTAATAAGTCTCTCATATGTTTTAAGTATACATGAAGCCAGTCCTATTGGACGGTAAGAATCACAATTATTTAACGATTTTCCGGGTTTTACGATCGGGAGAATAGTATAAACGTGCCAATCGTCAGGAATCTTTATGCGGCGTGACCAAATTTCATTGTATATATTCAGAAGCACAGTCTTACCAATTTTTGAAAGATTTGATAGCATCGAGTAATGGATTTCATCAGCACCTGGTGCTGAATTTGAATTTTTCTTTAACGAAAAGTAAAGTTCAGTGTCAGAAAATGGTTTGATTAAGAAGCGGATTTGTTCTGGATAGTCATATTGCGCATTCACTTGTAAGTCAGGAATTACTAATTCTGCAGACAGTGGAGTGATATTTTGGTGGAACTCTTCTATCCATGAAGCTTCCGGTAGTATTATAGGGATTTTGTTCTTAGTTTTTCTATTTTTTAGTCTATTAACTTTTGACCATACATCTTTAATAGGGACCGACCTATTTAAGGACCTGACATAATCTCTCCAGCTATTTCTTTTAGCTTGTTTAGTGATCTTTTTCACGTGGGCATCATCTTTTTTATACTTAAGTAGGTTTTCTTGGTTTGGATGATCTTTGAATATACAAAAACTTTCCCGTCTTCTTCTGACTGCTTCCTCACATTCTAAATCCCACCAGTATTTTCCTTTGGAAGTTGGTTTTTTTATTTTAAATTTGGGGATGCAGTAGGATGCAGTTGTATTCATATTGTGCAAAAATTTTTCATATGAATTTATATCTTTAGATTGAGAGAAGATATCTTCCGAAAATTGTTCATATAATTTCCAGTCGGCTTTCTTTAAATTCCACTTTTGTGAATACGGGTTATATATATGAGTTGGTTGATCCTCTAATTCGACCCTTATAGGTGCATGGTCTGAACCGAATAGGTCTTGAAGTGTTTTCCAAGTGATCAGATGACTTAAGTCAGGAGTACAAATGGTCAGATCTATTGCCGATTTCGAAAAGTTCCTAAAGAAAGTAGGAGAGCCATCATTTTTGTATATCAAATTGTTATCATCTATACAGTCCATTAAGATTTTGCCTTTTATATCTGTATGATTGTCCAAGCCCCAGGCAATGTGATGAGCATTGAAGTCGCCTCCTATTATGAACGGTCTCTCTATAGATGTTATGAAATTATTCCACTGTTGTAACGATAACTTTTCTCCTGGGGGAACATACATCGATATAAATGTGACAGTGAATGATTTAAACTTAATTTTAATGGCTACTGTATTGATGTTTAATAATTTGACTTTCATGGTGACTTCTTCATAATACAGATTTGAGTTTATTAAAATTGCCGAGCCACCACCGACAGTTGCTGAAAAGCGGTCGTCTCTGACAATATTATATCCGTGAAAGTTAATATACTTTTCTGGTTTAAATCTAGTTTCTGATAATAATGCGATATCAACTTTCTGGTCTTCTAGTAGGTGGAGAAGATTTTCTCTATTAGAGTTAGCTGATCTACAATTCCATTGACAAATTACCAAACTATTCATTATTATATGAGAGAGAACTTAAAACTGTTTGAATTAAATTTATTAAAATTGATTTTTCTGGGATTTCAAAATTTTTGTGATTCATATTAGAAATAATACTTATAACTATATTTGATATTAGTTCTGTCAATTCTTTGGGAGATTCATGTATTTTGGATCCTTGTTCTGTATTAAATGTAGATTGATAAGAAGATGAATTGAAAATGCCGCCAGGTCTGGTGGACATGGGGTTTAACTTTATTATTTTTTGATGTTCTATTGCTATTGGGTCTTGCGAGGAAGGGAGGGGTCGTTTGGATTTTGGAGGTTTTATTATTGTATATCTGTTTGAAACTGTAGGGTGGGCGAGCTGATTGGGGGGTGAAGGGGATGTGGACAATTGAGAAGAGGAATATGAAAAAGATGGAGCGTTCATAATTGGAATTTGATGTGAATTTATTGAGGAATTATTAGCTGTTATCGATGCATAGGTTACTTTAGGAAATAATTTAAGCGTTTCTTTGAAAGACAAGCTGTTTTCAGACATGTAATGTTTTATTTTTTTTTTGGCGGTCGAATTCTGGACATATCTCCCATTCATTAGTGAAGTGTTCACCTTCACAGGAGAGACATTTTTTATTAAAAGATGATAAAGAACAAGAATCGGAAGGATGAGACTCATGACATTTAAGACATCTAGGGTTGCTTTTACATTGCTTACTCATGTGTCCATACCTATAACAGTTGTAGCAAATAATTACTTTTTGTTGGTATTTTTCTACATTATGTAAAACATGGTTAATTACGATATATTTTGGTATACTTTGACATTTGAATGATACAATTACCGATTTTGTAGGTTTAAAAACTACTTTATCATCTGTTACTATTTTTCTCTTTATTCTTTTTACATAATCCACCGAGAATTTACAATGGTGATCAAATTCTTTTATTTTTTCTTTAAGATATTCTTCCGATATATCTGATTCTATATCCCTAACTACACCTAATTTAAATAATTGAAATTTCGGAATATATGCAATTAGATTTTTTTGAATAAGCAACTTAGAAGTAATTAAGGTATTTGCACTAGCATAGTTTTTAAATGTTATTCTAATCCGGTTGCGTCCAATTGAATCAATTTTTTTAATATAATTATCAATTTCTGGGTGTACGGTAAATAATATTTCACCTATCTTAACTGCATTTAATTTGCCTGTAAAATTTTTATCATTGTTTTCAATAAAAATGTGAAATGGCCCTAAATCAGTTTTATCATATAAATATACAGGTCTTCTTTTTTCTATCTCACTAGAAGTTAATGAGTTAGTTTGTTTATCGGTGTTTAAATGATTAATATTATTAAGACTACTTATCGAGTTTTCTAGCTGATGGGATGAAAATCCATGGGAACCATAACTGCAATCATCCATCGCATCCTGATCCCTTGGCATTTTATCGGGGGGCTCGCCCCCGTTAGAAGACTCCATAAATGGAGCCTTCGACGATCGCTTCGACGACTAAACTAGTACTAATGTATATGTATTAAACTATAGAAATAGAATGTAACTGTGTTTAGGACTTCCTAAATCGCAGAGAACTTTAAAATGTGTAATTTAACTTGAGTTTATATGTGAAACTATCTGAAATAAAACTTTAAAATGCAGAGAACTTTTAAATTCGTGTAGCAGAGAATATAGAAATGCCTGAACTAAAAAAAGTCTCAACATATCACAACTAGACCAACTCAAGTCTAATTATTATAATTGTACTAATAATTCTTATTTTAGCAATTTTTAGGGTGTTAAATAGTAAATTCAAAGAATATTGTACCAAAAGCAAAACACAGAAAACAAAAAATGGCTTAGAAAAAGCAAGTCCGTTGTTTTCAGAGCTTAAGGAGGGAGACTTGTGTTATCATACCATACCAACTTTGCACTATTAGCTTACATTACAATTTAATATAGGGCATCATTGCAATACTTAGGAAGTTCAATTAGAAAAAATATATTATTCGACAATTCAATAACAGGTGAATGGACTTTAATTATTTTTTTTTTTTTATTTAGCTTTACGTGTCTCGACAGCGTAGGTTACTGACACAGGTACAATTTTATTACATTAAATTACAAGAATATACAGTAACATTACAATTAATAAAGAAATACATTAAATATTGGTACAATTATTAATTATCAAATTCTAAACTACATTTCTTCTTCTAAATATCCTGGTAAAGCTTGGTTTCATAGAGGAAATTAGTAAGGTTTTGGAATTGATCTGGCGAACTGAGAATATTTTGTAGGTTTTGACTCAAAAGATTATTTTTTCTTTCGTTGTTAAAGTGGGGACAGTCTACGAGAATATGTTTAACAGATAGAATATTACCACAGTGTGTGCATGTAGGTGGATCTTGGGAAGTCATTAAATGTTTATGAGTTAGTCTTGTATGGCCGATTCTAAGTCGGCGAATTAAGATTTTGTTTTTTCGTGTCATGGAAGGAAACTCAAGCTTTTTAACGCTGGGATGGATGTCACGAAGCTTGGAAGGGATTTTATTCCAGTGATCTTGCCAAGACAGTTGGATAATATTTTTAAAATGCGACTGTAAATCTGTATGAAGTTGTATGTTTTCAGTCTCCATATTAGAAGACGAGGCTTGTTTTGCAAAGAGGTCGGCTAGTTCGTTACCTGGGATTCCTACATGAGAAGGAATCCAGATCATGGTTATGGATACTCCCATTGAGATTAAACTATCGAAAGAGTTTTGAATAGCTTGAACCAAAGGATGTACCGTGTACATACTTTTCAGAGAATAGATAGACGCTAAAGAGTCTGTACATATTGCTGCTTTCTTATATTTTGGAGATAATAAGTTTGTAGCTTGGAGAATAGAGAATAATTCAGCAGTATGTATGCAGCAGAATAGCGGAAGATTACACGATGTGATTAAATCGGTGTTTGAAGTTACAGCACATCCAACAGCTGTAAAACTCTTAGAAGCATCTGTGTATAAAATTTGGTCAAATCTGTTGTTTGCAATTAATTCTTTAAAGGTTTGCATTAGAAATTGTGGATTTGTCTGATGCTTATCATAATTAGTTAATGAGAGATTAAAATCAGCTATCGATTTATTCCAGGGAGGTTTAGGTGATATTAATATTGGAGTTGTGACTGAAAGATCGATATTATTCAGATGTGGTGAGAGATACTGTGGCATAGACTGAAGTTTAATAGGAGGAAGAGAGTTTAAAAGTACATTACTTAATAATTTATAAGCTGGGTTTTCAGTATTAGCTGAGATTCGAGACGAATATTTTAAAAGGAGTTGCCGGCGACGTAGCCAGAGGGGAAGTTCATTAGCTTCTCTGTATAAACTCTCTGCAGGGCTCGACCTAAAGGCTCCAAGGCATATTCGTAGTGCAGTGTTGTGTACAAAATTAAGAAGTTTTAAATCTGATGGGCTAGCTGACATATAAATGAAACTGCAGTAGTCTATTTTAGAACGAATAAGACATCTATAAATCTAAAGCAAGGAGTCTTCGTCTGCACCCCAATGATGATTGGACAGAGTTTTTAATAAGTTAAGATTTGTCATGCACTTAGTTTTGAGATCTTTTAAATGGCATTTCCAAGTAAGTTTAGTGTCGAATGTGAGTCCTAAAATCCGCATACTCTTTACTGTAGGTAGACAAGTACCATTTAGGTATGGTAATTTTAGGATTTATAGTACTGGCTGTCCTGCGAGAAAACTTAATGATTTTTGTCTTTTCAACAGTAAAGTTAAATCCACTTACTGAAGTCCATTCAAGCAATTGGTCAGTAGCATTCTGAAGTAGTTTGCAAGTGGCAACAGTGTCTTTGCCTCGGCAGAAAATTATTAAATCATCTGCGTAGAGTGCGAACTTGACCGGAAGCTCAATTTTATTACATATATCGTTTAAAACAAGAATAAAGAGTGTAGGACTCAATACCGACCCTTGAGGAACGCCATCAGTTTGTTTGAAAGTCCCAGAGATTTTGCCATTTTCTCTTACGTTAAAGGTTCTATTTGTTAGAAATTGATTAATAAATGAAGATATATTTCCAGATATACTGTACTCCTCGAGTTTAGCTATAATAAGAGGCCTATACAGAGTATCGAATGCTTTTTCGATATCAAACGAAACAGCTATTAGGTCTTGTTTGCATTGAAAGGCGTTAATGATTGAAGTTTGGAGGATTGCTAGATTGTCTGCTGTACTTCGGTGTGATCTAAAACCTGATTGTGCCAAATTTATTATTTTATATTTTTCTAGAAACCACAGGAGTCTTTTATTGATCATTTTCTCCATAAGTTTGCACATTGTACATGTAAGAGAAATTGGTCTGTAGTAATTTAGATCAGTTGAAGGTTTGCCTTGTTTTTTAACAGGAATTATTATGGATTTTTGCCACAAATTTGGAAATGATTTTTTGGTCCATATTAAATTGTAAATTTCCAGCAGTTTAGCTAGGCTAGGACTTGAAAGATTTTTAATAAAGATAAAAGGAATGTTATCTGGACCTGCAGCTGAATTTTTGCAACAGAACAATGTGTCTGATAATTCTTGTAATGTAAACGGCATATTTAGAGAAATTTGATCGGATTTTCTGCTATCAGATAAACTGGAGTTTAGATTAGTAGACATGGGAAGCTGCCAATTTGAAGTTAGTCTGTTAGTTGCTTTCTTATGAAAAGTTTCACCCAAGATGTTAACAATTTGTTGACTACAAGTGACTGTGCTGTTTTGAGTAAGTATGGCAGAAATTTTTGAATACGTTTTCTTTCCTGTCATGTGTTTAATTTTTTTTCCAAATTTTGCTAGAAGGAGTATCAGTATTGATAAATGAGACGTGTTTTTTCCAAAAGTCTTTTTTGCTTTATTTAATTACATACTTAGATTTGGCTCTCAGTTTTTTTAAGGTAATTAAATTTTGTTTAGTACTGTCTCTGCGGTATTTGTTTAATGCTGCCTTACTTTGTTGTAAAGCCAGAGAGCATCTTTCATTTCACCAAGGATTTGTTTTACGAGACGAAGAAATTGCTATTTGTCCGATATTTGCTTCAGCAGCGGAGATTATACAGGTATTGAAAGCGCCAATATTTTCATTTGCATCTTCTGATAACTGCAGCTGATTTAATTTGCTTTCAGTATATAATCGAAAGCCATCCCAGTTGGCATTAGAAATGTTCCATTTTTTAAAGGGGTCGAAATATTCTGCAGATTTTTCAGATATTAAAATAGGATAATGATTACTGTCATAAAGATAGTCAGCTGGTTTCCATGTGAGGTTAAGATATATTTTTGGGTGGCACAAACTTAAATCTATTGAGGAGAATGTACCAGTAGCAATATTAAAATGAGTTTTAGAATGATTATTCATCATACAAGTATCGGTAATATTTAATACATTTTCGACAGTCTTTCCCCAGCCGAAGGTTTTTTCAGAACCCCACAATGTATTGTGGGCATTGAAATCTCCAACAAGAATGAAAGGTGAAGGAAGTTGGCATATGAGGTCCACTAAATCAGCTTCTGATAAACTATAATTTGGAGGAATATAAATACTACAAACTGAAATTTTTTTCGACACCAAATGTTAACGGCGATAGCTTCTAGGTTTGTGCAAATGGGAAGATGTGTGGAGTAGAGATCATTGGATACGAATATGGATGTTCCACCGCTAGCTCTAAAATAGTCAGTTCTCAAGAAATAATATCCTACAAAACCATTTAGAAGTCTTTTGTGGTCAGATTTGAAATCTGTTTCTTGTAAACATACTATGTCGGCAGTAGTATCAACGATTAACTTTTGAAGGTGTTCAAGTCTAGGGTAAAACCCATTACAATTCCATTGAATTAGATTGAAATTTATTAAAAAGAGGATTTTTGGGAATGTTGGGAGGTATCTGAGAGATATTCCTCATCCGGAGGTTCCAGTGAAGACAGGGAATTTATGCTCACTGTGTCTGCTGTGTCAGACTGAAAATCTTGTTTAAGTTTTTTTTGATATTCGTGTAAATCTGTTTTTTAGTGACCTATCTGTTAGAAAAGGATAAACATTATACATGTCAGAGAGTAATGATTTGATGTCATGTGTAAACTGTTGGGCTTCAGATAATAGATTGCTACTACCGTGACTATTTTCAAGAAAACTTATGAAATTGTCTACAGAAGTGGAAAAAGAGTGTGATGACTTACTAAAATAGTCTTTTATTGCTTCTTTTGAGGCATCCGTGATTTTGGAACTATCAGACGAATCTTTTTTTAACTTCTTCCTAGCTTGTTTCATTGGTTTTCTGTTTGTATCTTGATAAGGAGGTGGCATTGCAGGTAAAATTTCTTCTTGCGTTTCTGACACGTTGATTACGTTGGAATCTGTTGAATTCGAACAGGCTCTCTTCATTCCAGGGACAAGTGAGGATGGTATTTCTTCAGTTGTTGATGGATTCTCTGTAGAAACTGAAGGGACATTTGTATTTGGGCAATTGTTAGCTACATGTCCAGATTGTTTGCATAGAAAACAGAGCATTTTATCGGTGGACAAAAATATGCGATGTGCATTACCTTCAAATAAAATGACCAATGAAGTTTGGATCTCGTAGTTATCATTCGGTGGGGCTATTTAGACTTGTCTACGGAAGGAAAGAATATGGTTATATTCGTCGTCTGGAATTCCTGCTCTTAGAAACGAGATGGGTGAAGCAATCTGTAGGCCATAATCTTTGAGTGCTGTCTCGATAAGCTCATGTGGAATAGATGGACATATATTTGATAAAACTAGACGTTTAGCTGGTGTAACTAGTCTTCTAATATTATGGTCTACGTCTCCTACGTGAACAACAGGATTATTTGTGAGTAATAGGTCCACACATTCTATATTGTTTAGGTAAATGCACAATCGGTTGTTCGATATGCTGGAAGCGAAGCTGATGTTTTTCGGCGCAATAATATTTCCAATTGATTTGACGTAGTCAAATAATTTAAGATTGTTATCAGTTATATGAAACACTATAGCCTACTCTTTTTTTGGGAATGTAGTTTTAGGTGTAGCTCTGGCAGCAGCAACATATGAAACTGGAGATCTGTTACTTTCAGATATATTACTATTATTTGCCGTTGGGGAACTTATATTAGATTTTATCTCGCCCCTGTAGTCAGAAGCGATAATAGCTTGGTCGCTAATATTTGTGGGTTGCGTTTGCTATAGGCAACCTCAAATACGGCATTCCGTAAAACTGGTTGCCTATACGAACCAGGAAGTTAGCGACTATTCTGATGCTAGTATCACAGAACAATATTTATTACAATTGACAGAACTAGTGTCTTTGTTGGTTATGTTTTCAAAATAATATAAAGTAAATTAATTAATGTACAACTCACTTTGAGTCAGTTATAACATCATTTCACTATTCACTGTGTTCCATCAACTATATGGTTCAAATTTTAGATATAACAGTTTTGTTTATATGCGAAAATATTGGCAAAATTTCGGCACTTCACACACAGAACTTAACTCGTTCAGTTCCCGTTGACACCTGGACTTTAATTATTAAAATAATACTCGATATCATTTTCACAATGTCACTTATACACGGTGAAACTATAATAGATTAAGAAGTTAAGAATAATGTGAGATTACAAATTAAGGGGTTAATTTGTGATTGAACATATTGGCCACTATATAAAAAACAAACAGACGACCAATAGAAATATTTAAAACATATAAACTATAAAATAATAATATAACAATAATCATAACACTAATTCACAATTAAGTGAAACTGATCTAGGAGGGGCTTTCTTTAAAGTAATACTTAAATTTTGTTGTGATAAAGTCTTCGAGGCGCTGGATGAGGTTGGATGCAAGAACCTTGATGCCTTTGTTTTTTGGCTCTCTTGGAGTTTCAAATATATCTGACCACCTTCCTTTATTTTCATATGTCACTTAAAATTAGTATAAGTTACTGTAATCTACTGTAAGTAGATTCTTTGGGACCAACAACGAGCGCACAATACTACCTCTTCTTTTCGTAGGTTTGTGTCTCTTTGAAATTTATTCTCTAATTGCAGCAGTCTCGAATATACTTGCTGTTCTGAGTCCCCCTAATAGTCTTCTATTAGAATTGAAGGGTATTTTAACTTCAAATCTTCGTTCATTATCCCTTTTTAGTGTTCTTTTATAATATCCTTCACACTCTTTTTCTTCTACTGAAAGAGTATTGCTTTGATCTACTTCTTCTAACTATTTTGTGGCCTTCTGTTTTCAGAATTCGTTCTGTTATCATACTGCCACCCACTAAAATTTATTCTATTTTGTGGCCTTCTGTTTTCAGAAATCCTTCTGTTATCATACTGGCACCCACGAAAATTTATTCTATTTTGTGGCCTTCTGTTTTCAGAAATCCTTCTGTTATCATACTGACCTTCTGACATGTGTAGTAATAAATGGTGCTGTCCACTACATTCTGCACATCTATAACAGGAATAACATGGTACTTCCCTTTTGTGTAGTGCACCATTACTTTTCCTTTCCTACATTTTCGTAAATTATTTAAAAACTTTATTAATTCTTGACCTAGTTTTTCTTGTCTATGCATATAATTTTTGCATTTCGATTACATACGTATATAAGTTTGACCTAAATTCAACTTTTAAAGTCTCAGCAAGATAACTTTAGACAATAACGAATAAACTTGTCTAACCTTGCCGACACGGCTTATTGTACAAATTAAAGAATGTAATATTATCGCTTGTAACCAGAGAAAAAAAATTCTTTATATAAAAAATGCAAATACTACAGAATACTATATATTTGGAATGAATGAACTCTGAATGTGTATAAAAATAACGATTTGTCACGATATTTCCCTATATTATGAAAATCAAATGTTTTAAGAATTTTAAATTATAAGAATCAAAATTATCGAGTATAATTAAAATTAAAATAATTAAGCTATTAGATTTGAATTAGCTGTAGAAAAACTATTACTTTTTTAAGTAAAAAGGTATGCAGAATAAAAATATTTCAATTAAGTATTATTAAATTTGAATCTTAAGTTTCTTTAATAATCTTTTTAATTTATAGAAAAAATGCACTGCTCTAAATGATAATAAATATTAAAAAACTTACAGTTTTATCCCGACGTTCACTTGTATGTTCCTGCTTCCTTCTTAGAACTGCAACTGGAACTGGTGAGCTGGATCTCTGGATGCTACTAGATTTTTTTGCTGGAAACTGAATCTCCAAACTGATGAAACAGTAGACTTAAGGACTGCTATTCAGGTTCTCTTGTGATCAAAGGCTCTCGTAAGGCTCCTACCCGTAATTTTGGTGCTTTCTGGTCTTTTTAATTTCTTATTTCTTTTCTCCACACTTCGAATTCGATCGTCGATCTTGTACGGAAATGGGAAACAGCTATTTAGGTCGCTAAGGGTCGTCTCCTTTGAAGCTCCAAACCAATTAACGCCCTTTTGATGATGTTTTGTCGAAGGGCCAAAATAAAAAGTTTTGAACGTAGATTTGAGGTTCGAATCGGTTTGTAAATGCCCCTTTGTCCGCTTCTTGTCGATCGACGATGATAGGTATAATAAAAGGTTGAAGTTGTGGAGTAAAAGTGTTGATTTATTGACAGCTACTGGTAATTACACAATATGATGTTCGTTAGGTAACTACTTATGATTGACTGTATGAAGACTGCCCTCACATGAGCTCAAATCCCCAATTTATAATCTCACAAATATTTCATACCTAAGTACAGAGGTTATTGCTTCCTATCATATAATACCAACTTTGCACTATTAGCTTACATTACAATTTAATCTAGGCCATCATTGCAATACTTAGGAAGTTCAATGAGAAAAAATATATTATTCGACAATTCATTAACAGGTGAATGGACTTTAATTATTAAAATATTACTCGATATCATTTTCACAATGTCGCTTATACACGGTGAAACTATAATAGATTAAGAAGTTAAGAATAATGGGAGATTACAAATTAAGGGGTTAATTTGTGATTGAACAATATAGAATCACTAGAATGTTTACAAGTTAAGGACCTTGACACACATTACATGAATTGTGAAACAATGTAACAATTTAAGTATTGTACTCATTCAAGCAACAAAAAAGGGGAGGTTTCGTTAAGGCTGTCTGGCTTGACAAAAAAGACTATTCTCAGTGTTAAACACATTCTAATAAGAAAGAATGAAAATACGATTTCCATCAATGCTAGGTAATAATTTTTTACTGTTGAGATAAACTAAAAAATTAGAGGCCTTTGAGATGTGGATTTATCGACGAGCATTACGGATAAGTTGGGTTGATTGAATAAGAAATGAAATAGTTCTACATCGAATGAAAAAGAGCACAGAAATAACAAAAGCGATAAAAATTCGAAAGTTACAATATTTCGGTCATGTAATGAGACATCCAGAGAGGTATAATCTTCTGCACCTCATAATACAAGGTAAAATCGCCAGAAGGAGTGGCCCAGGCCGACGAAGAACATCCTGGCTCCGAAATCTCCGGGAATAGTATCAAGAGACCACCGCTAATTTATTTAGAGCCGCAGTAAACAAAGTTATTATTGCCAATATAATCGCCAACGCTCGATAATCGGACAGGGTACTGAAAGAAGAAGAAGTTAAGATAAACAAAACCAACTTGGCCGTTAAATACAGGCAGATCAAAAGTGTTCTTACTCTAAAAATTATGAAAACAGAGGAAGTAAAACGGAAACAAGGAGCAACCAACTCACAAAGCAATTTCCCAGAAACAGAGAGAAAGTATGAGAAAATGGTGGTGAAAACCCTAAAAACTCTACTTATTGTGCAAAATGAGTGAATGATAAATTTCACTGAAAAGGTCAATATCATTACGCCTCTTCATAGTTAAAGGCTGTTTGAGAATCTGACACATCTCAAGGAAAGTTCTTTTGAAATGAATATTATCAGTGGCTAAAAATCTTTGTTGAAGAGCAGTTGTTTTTTTCCGACCCAGCATTTTCCTTCGATTTGAATGATCAACCGGAGTAAGTAAAGTTTATGTCCCCTCATTATATGGCCGACGTATTGGATCTTCATTATTTTGATGATGTTGATTAATTTTCGCTCTATGTGCATGGTCTTTAGCACACGTTAGTTAGAGATATACAGTACGTTAAGTTTTGGATTAGATTATGCAAATATATAAATCGCTAAAATCGCCAACATTAACTCGTACGAGGTAATTGTAATTCTCCGATTCCCTCCGCTCTAGACACCTAGACTCCTAGACAGAAAACGAGAATACCATTTAGTAACACATAACAATGCAAGGGATATGTAACTCCGTCCGTCGATTTTTGTTTTGCTTACGTATATCCGGTTCATTTTTTATAACATAAACTCGATAAAAATACACTGACTATTATAAGGAAGTGCATTTATATCGGTTTTTAATATTGTGAACAATTTTTTATGGTTAAATTAAAAATAAAAGCGCATTTCTTTAAAAAGATAAGACAAAAAATATATTCTTATTGGAAATAAAAAATAATTTTTAAAAAATAGAAAATAATACTTTATGTCCTACATAAACGATTTAAGTATTTGACCTTCTACGGCTGAACAGTATCTGTCATAAAAACTTCTGCGGGGAGATTTAAGAGTTTCTGTTGTAATAGAATTGGAGACTTCTGTTATTCGGTTTCTTAATTCATCCAAATTTTAAGCTCTAGCCTGAGAACGATCGTATGTGATGTTTTTTAAATGCACCCAAAAAAAGATGTCCATGGATGTAAAATCTGGAGATCACGCAGGCCACTTAGTATCGCCTATTCCACTGATAACTCGATTCGGGAAAGTGTTCCCTAATTATTCGGGCGTTGTGAACTGAACAGTCGTCTTGATAAAACAAAACATTCTCCAGATTTACATCAGGAAGATTGAGAATAGCAGGAAGAACATGATTCTGTAACAAATCAAGCAATACTCTACTATTTAAGGTGCCCTCAATAAAAAATGGACCTATTATGTGGTCTCCTAAAATGCCACTCCAGACGTTAATTTTTTGAGGACGTTTAGTTCAGTAAACAACACTTCTGTGCTGGTTTTCCCGTGTCCAATACCTCGTAATGGAAGGATTGTGTCAATCTACTAAAGAAACTTTATCAGTAAATAAAATGCTTTTAATAAAATTTTGAAATTGTAAAATAAAATTGTAATAAAATCTACCTCGATTGTTGCACAAATTTGTGTATCCCGGTATTTTCTTTTCTCACGTCTTTCTGGTGACATTTCTTGAGCGTGACATTTTCTGCAATTTTTAAGGCAATAACAATTCTCAAATTTTTTAACAATAATATGAACTGACTGTAGCAACGAATTGGTCTCCCCTTAAAAAAACACAAAAAATAAATCTACACATTGTTGTTCAGAATTACCACCATAAAACCGTTTTATTATTTAAACCTTTTCTGCGGGCGTATAAACAAACATGTTGTTTACAAGAATAAATTAAAAATCTACGCTCTTATTGCTTTGAACAATCACTGTATAATGACAAATTATTAGCGACGGGGCAACGGAGTATATATATATATATATATATATATATATATATATATATATATATATATATATATATATATATATATATATATATATATATATATATATATATATATATATTGTTGTACTTTTGAATGTCCATAAGCAATAAAAAACCGATATACCAATTTTATTACTTAAATAAAAATTAAAATTATTGATATTTCATAAAGACACGGGCATATAAATTTTCAAACATCCTGTATAAGACAAAATATGTATTTTAAGTTGTTCGAAGAATTGTTCATTAGGCCTCAGAGACAAGACTTTCAAATATTATCGATAAGAAATTTAAATAAGTCGGTTATTGTGGAATGGATTTACCCGGAATAAAAGTGTATATAGAAAGTGTTTAAACAATAGACCGGGATTTGCGGTGGTTTTTCTCCCCGAAAGATTATATCGGTAAAAGTTTATTAACAAAAGACATTGAATTGAGAAACAGGTATCGTTTGTAGCTATTAGTAAGAAATATTTGTAAAGCAGATAGATTTAGTTAGAATAATTAAAGAATGTTGTTTTCTGGAATTACCCGAATGACGTTTTATAGAGAGAGTTGGTTGGTAACGATATACGTCACAGAGGTGGATGAATTTTATTGGTCAATTTTTTAAATGCAAGGAGGTGGTGGTTTTGGCTATGAGATAGGAGAGAGGAAAAAAGTTAGTTAGTCAGTTTTCGTCGTCCAAGAAGGAAGGAGCTTTGTGATTTGTGTTTGTTTGAAGTCCCGAAGACGTAATTTACCGGGTGTGTTTATTTGCTGTGTAAAAGCTGACCAGTGTGAGGAACGGGGTACAGAGAGATAGAAAAACCAAAGGGTATAAGAATATTAATATCAGACGAAGCCGGAAACATTTGGAGTTATAAACAGGCGCGGAGATTTGCTCAAAAGGAGGCTGCATAGACTAACACGAGTTGTTGGGTTGCAGATACAAGTACAGATAGGAGAAAGGTGTACGTCATCTGGACCACAATAGGAGCAGAAGCAGAGAAAGGATTTTTTTTGTGGCGTGGCCATAGAATTGCAACGGCAGAGAAAGAAAGGTCAGTCAATTTTCATTAGAGCAGGAGTGTGGTTTTCATTTATTAATTAAATAAATTGAATAAATAATAGACAGTTAATTTTGCGATCATTTAAAAAAATAAAAAGAATTATAAAAAGAGCTTAGTTATAACACATATTAAAAATCAATGTAAAATAACATTTGGGTCCATGATAGAAAACAACTTCTCATATATTTAAAGTTAGTATATTGCAAATATTACAGGATTGATTGTTATATAAAATTGCATTAAAATAAAGGACATCTCACATATAGTTCAGTTGAAATTCTATGTATTTTATTCAGGTCATATTACCTATCCCAATTAGGAAGCCAATTGGAAAATATTTTGAATCCACGATCAAAGGTAAATAGTACAAGTTAAATAGCCTGAGATTGTAATTAATTAATGCTGATTTATTGTGATTAATTGGAGATTAGATCATTTAATAAATATAGACAGGAATTTTTCTAAATAAGCAATATAATACAATTTAAATAGCATAACAATATATATATATATATATATATATATATATATATATATATTTATATATATATATATATATATATATATATTTATATATATATATATATATATATATATATATATATATATATATATATATATATATAAATATATATCGGTCTCTTGTAGGGCGTATAACTTCACACAAAAGCGACATCAGACTTTCCAAACCCTCTTGTGCCCTTGCACAACACGCCAGTTCCACTAAACATCAAATTGATTTCACAAATACCAAAATACTGGCGAAACAAAATAACCATCAGAAACGCTCCTTTATTGAAATGTGTGAGATCCTCAAGAACTCATCGGCAATAAACAAAAGAACCGACATCGACAATTTAAGCCAGGTTTACCACTCTCTCATCTTACGAAATAAATGACCAATTATTCTTCAGTTAAAAGTTGGCGTATTTTCCATTCAAAATAATAACAAAATCATCCCCTATTTCCAAGTTTCATTAAAACATAAATTAAAAATAATATATCAAATATTTCCGCCATACAAATCCACCCGTCTAACTAATTATGCAATGTCCCCTGTAGAAGTTCATGATTTTCTCAAACCTTGGAATTTGGTGACACATAGCCCTTAAATAAAAAAAAATTTCGGTATCGCGTCACGTTGTTTGCATAGATTGCAATAAATCAGAGCTTTGTTGGTCTTCAGTGGAGAACCATCTAAATGAAGCCAAATGTTCGTTTAAAAATTTTTAAATCTTCGTATCTACGAATATGAACATTATTTTCTGTAGAGTTTGTGTGTTTTTTGTTTTTTTTTTGTTGGGTGGCGGACAGGGGTGAAGTTGCAATTTTTTGGGGAAAAATTAACGATAAGTAATATGTCCGCCATTTTCATGGCTCATTATTTAGCCCCTAAAAACTCTAAATCCAAAAGGGCGGACAGCTGGGTTGGTACAGAGAGCCATAAAACGGGGTCAAATGTACCACTTGCCTGCGCATTTTAGGTCTCTGATTTTGTTATGATATTTTTATACCGATTGATTTGACAATTTGTATGCTCACTTCTGTTACTATTTTGAAAAGCTTCAAGTAGAGTTTTCCTCAAAATTTTCCAAAAAAATTTCCGTAAATAAAAATTTTCGTAATTTTTTGAGGTAAAATCTAATTTGTAGAATCTTTCGATTTTCTGTCAGTTATACCATGATTTTTGTCAACTTTAAAAATTTCGTCATTTTTCTCACTCTCATTGATGGCATCACATTCATCATCTTCGTCACTTTCACTTTCAATAATATCACAGTCATTATCTGCTTCGTTTTCAGTCACTACTTCTCGAACTGATTCTGGCATCTGAGGTCCACTAAACCATTTGAATTTATATGTTTCATCTTCAAGCTCCCAACCATGTTCTTTAACAATCAATTCTGTTGGTACTTTTTTATACAATACTTTTTTACTTTTTACTTTTTTATACAATAACAATACAACATCACAGATAACTAACTTGACTGATACATCCATTAACAACTAACCTACCTTTATAATTAATTTTCATTAACTAAAAAAGATAACATTCCCTTGCTTTTCTTAGATACATCTCAATAAGATATAATAATACATGAACAATAGAATATAATTAAATAAAGAAAGTCAAAATAATATTTCCCTATACTGGGATTTGATTTCATTCGTTTTTACCAATGAACCTTAACGACATAAAGATTCATAAGAACTACTGAATTTGTCAGCGCTTGCGTTCTGGCTAAAACAGAACCTCACTTTTAAACTTTCTAAAAATCAAAAATTTAGTTATTGCCGACAATTCAAAGAATTACCTCCTTTTAAATGTAGTTACATTGGATTTTTCGGTTAACCTTGGGTAAACCTTTGAATGTTAAGTTCAAAGCTACCATACATTTCAAACCTTAAAAAAAAATTTTTTTTTTACATAGTAACAAAAAATACCACTATATTACTAGCAAAGTTTTTTAATATTCTAACTCTACAATTCTAAGTTACGGTAAGATCAATAATGTTTTAATAGATAACATATGGTAGCTAATTATAATTTATTCTCTTTCATCCCTGAAGAAGCCAAATTAATTCTCTTTGGCGAAAACGTTCGGCGAAACAATTGATACTCATTAGAGTCTTTCTTGCAGATTTCCCCAATATTTAAGAGTTTACTATATATATATATATATATATATATATATATATATATATATATATATATATATATATATATATATATATATATATATATATATTGTGACGATTAGGGTTTATAGAAAATAATTTATAAGTTATATACTACATAATATTAGATATTTGGTTGTTTTAAATAAGTTATATACTAGAGAATTTAATAAAAATATATTTATGTGAGGGCATTTTTAATAAATTAGCATATAATAATTATAAAAAGTTGTATTTTAATATTGTAAATATATATAAGTGAGCCATGTGCCTAGGCAACCAACTATACATACTCCAAGTGTCAAATTAAGAATCATAATTGCGAATAAAAGTGGGGTTATTATAATAATATATTGTTTGAAATGTGTATTTTATTAAATTAGAGTGTTAGTTACTAATTTAATTATATATTCTGATCTGAAAAGCCTAAATGTAAACAAAATTATTAATAGAAAAGAATGGAATTCTCTGGATCTCCGGAGATGGCCATGTTTGCGAAATGGTTTGTTCCAGAAAATTCAGACAAGTATATGATAGAACAAATTAGAACATGATATCTTACGAGATGGTTCTAGAAATCCAAAAAACATATAAATACCCGTGATTTGGATTCAAGATGGCAGTTTTTAGCAGTTTTATCATGAAAGTTAGTTAGAAGATAGATACATTTACTTAGTGAAGTCAATTGTTCAGAAGTTTTTGGCAGTTTTTGGAAGTTTTTAGTCAGAAGTCAAGCAGTTTATTATGAAAGTTAGTTGGAGTCAGTGAATCAAGTACAAATAGCCAATAGTTTAATATAGTGAGTTAAATGAAGATTAAAAATTATGCATATAATTTAATGCACATTTATAATTATACACAAATAATTATTGAAGATAAAAAAAGGTATATTGGAAAAAATTAAATTATATTATGGTTGGAGATTAGTATAAATCAACTTATAATAATTGGATATTGGTATATTGAAAAGAAGAATAAATATAAATGCTGTTGCTGGTTTGGTTGGTGGTGTATAGATGCTGGTGAAGAAAAATATATCTTAAATTGGTAGAAGCTGATAATTGAAAAAAGTAATTTCACAAAAAACAAGGATAACTGAAGTACGAAGACATTCAGTGGTGATTAGAATCTATATACTTAGTGGAAAATAGTTCATTTAGGCATTCAGTGAAAGAAAGGTACAAAATTTTGTTAATATAATTTAGTTAGTGTCATAACAATTTCAATTTTGAAGATAGTTTGTTTAAATTTTAGATTGTCTATAGAATTTAATTAGTTTTATAAGAATATCAGTTTAAAGATAGTTTATTTTAAATTTACATTGACTAGGTTAGATATATATGTGTGTTTCATAATAGTTATAATAAAGATAATTTAAAAAAGTACTTACAAGCTAATTCTTTGAGAACCGCGATAAAAACCCTATATATTATATTATTAAAAATACTCATTGCTCATCATTCAAACAAAAAACACATCATAACAATTTGGCGCCCAACGCGGTGGCTCTCTATTTAAAAGAATTAGTTTGGGAAGATAAGTGCTCTCATATAATTAAATTAATTATCAGTAGAAAGGAAAAATAATAGATTTTATTATTAATTATATTTGAACAAGTAAAGTCTCAAAATGTCTCAAGGAAAGAAAGGTACAAGAAGCAAAAAGAATGAAGAAGATGTGGAAGTAGAAACACAACCTATACAAGAGGAGAGTTTAGTTCAAGTTCCACAAGATACTGCAGAAATGAATCCAGAAAGAGAGGAAAATGTCAATATGGCAGCTTTGATGTCATTAATGATGCAGATGAACAAGACAATAGAAGAGAATTCAAAAGAAATCAAAGAAGACATAAAAAAATTGGAAGAGAATTCAAAAGAAGTCAAAGAAGACATAAAAAAATTGGAAGAGAATTCAAAAGAAGTCAAAGAAGACATGAAAAAAATAGAACAAAAAATGGAACAGAATTCACAAGAAGTCAAAGAAGACATGAAAAAAATGGAACAGAAATTGGAAGAGAATTATAGAAAATTAGAAAAGAAAATAGAAGATAATAATAATAAAATTGTAAAACAAATGGAAAAACAAATGGATAAAAAACTTGAAGCTGCAGAGAAAAAAGTAGCAAATGAAATAAAAAGTATACGGAATGACTACAAGAAAAGGATAGACAATGAAAGGACAGAAGTAAAGAGGATTATTCAAGATAATAAAATAGATATAGAACAGAAAATAGAGTTACAGAAATGTAACTTAGAAGTAAAAATTAACGAAGACAGGAGAAACACAGAAGAAAAATTAGACGATATACAACAAAATATCCAAATAAATAGTAATCAAATAAGAAATGTGGAACAGAGAATAGATGATATTTCACAAATGAGAGACATAGGGAGACCTTACTTAAATTTAACAAATGAGACTGGGATTAAATTCTCTGGTAATATAAAAAATTTGCATCCTAGAGTATACATAAATAGTTTAAAACATAAATTAAGATTTGTGAATAATATTAATGATATTAAAGATTATATTAGAATGACATTAAATGACAATGCAGCAACTTGGTTTGCTAGTATTGAGAATGATTTAGATAATTTTCAAACATTTGAAAATAAATTTTTAAATTATTATTGGGGTGAATTAGAGCAAGCCAAGTTTAGAGAAATTCTATATTTTGGAAAGTATAATCAAAATTTAAAATCAAATATGGTAGATTATGCATTGAAATTGATAACAGTTGCAAAATATTTAGAACCACCACTTAGAGAGGATGAAACAGTCTTAAATGTATCTAGACATTTTGATGCTGATGTTGTGCAAACCGTAACTGTACAAAATATTCAAACAATAGATAGTTTTATTAATTTTATTCAAAGAATACAAAGAGGCAATATGACAAGTAATAATAATAACAGAAAAAACAATAGTAACTTTCAATATAATAGAAATGATAATCAACAATATAGACAATCATATAATAATTATAGATATGTTGATAGTTTACAAAATTTTAATAATAATAATAGTAATCAAAATAGACAGAATTTTAATAACAATACTAGTTATAATAGACAACATTTTAATAACAGTACTAATAATAATAGACAAGATTTTAACAATAGAAAAAATACAGAGCGACCTAACTATAACAGACAGGTAAATTGTGTTCGAAGGAATAGAAGCTGCGAAGACAGGGAACGAAGTAGTACAAGGCAGGAAAATGTGAGTAGAAGTCATAGTAGGGAAAGACATAGGACATCAGATCCAAGTGGTCAGATACAATCTGACAATTCTAATAATCAAAATTTTGTGCAGTAAACTTTCTGAATTACAAGTTAGGCCATTGCTATTATGAAAAACCTTCTGAATTTATTTCTTTAGATGAGGATAAAATTATTGACTCTATTAATTTAATTTATATAAATGCTTTGGCCAAAAATAAAATGATTAAAATTATGATAGATACTGGTTCAGAAAGTACTTTAGTCTCGGAGAATTTTATTTTTAATACATTAAAACTATCAGATATAATAAAGATTCCAAAAATTAAAATTATTGGTGCAAATAATAAGAAGTTGGGTGAAATTGATAAACTAGCCAATTTTAAAATTAATATTCTTAATAAAGAAATTAATATGCAAGGATTTATTGTCAAGGATTTATGTGTTGATATATTAATGGGAAATGATGAATTGGAAAAGAAGAAAGTAAAGATAGATTTTGAAGAAAGAATGGTAACTTTGGAAGGGCAAATAATTAAATTTATGCAGAAAGATGAGGTAGAAGAAGGAATAAGAGTTGATAGGATATTATTAAAAGAAAATAATGATGTTTATGAAGAAGAAATGTATTTTGATGATAGGGAAATGTCCCAAAAGAATGAAAAGAATAATTATTGTAGTGAATATTTAAGGAATGGAAATTTTAAGCAGATGGATGCCTACGAGGCGGAGTGCGTAAAATTGGAAGCAAGGAATAATGAGTACATAATGAAGAATAATTTTATTTGTAAAGAAGAAGATATGATGAAAGTTTTAAATTGCCCTGAAGAATATAAATCAATAGTCATTTCCATATTGCAGCAACACAAGGGACTTGTCAATAAAGAAAATAGAATTGCACAAAATTATATCCATAGTATAAAAGTTAAAGAAGAAAAAGATTTTAAAACAAAATCATACCCAATACCATATAAATACAGAGAAGAAGTAAACAAAACAATTAATAATATGTTAGAAGATGGGATCATTGAGAAGGCAGACACACGTTTTATTAACCCCATAGTAGTAGTACGAAAAAGATCAGGTGAAATCAGGTTATGTTTGGATGCAAGGAATATTAACAAGATTACTGAAAAGCAATTTGAAGCACCAATGAGTATAGATGGAATATTAGGAAGAATTACAGGAATGTCATTTTTCACTAAAATCGATTTACAGCATAGTTTCTGGTTAATACCTCTAGAAAGAAAAAGTAGACAGTATACAGGATTTCAGATAGATGGAGTAGTATATCAATTCAAAGTAGTACCATTTGGACTTCAATCATCTTGCAGTGCTCTATGTAGATGTCTTCATGATATTTTGGATCAATATGAACATTTTGTAATTCACTACATTGATGATATATTAATTTTTTCTAAAACGGCTGAAGATCATGAGAAACACCTAAAAATTATAATAAATAGATTAGACAAAGTTGGACTAAAAATAAATCAAGAAAAATGTACATTTTTTCAAAAAGAAGTCATATATCTAGGTTATAAACTCAACACTAAGGGAATCGAAATGGATCCAGAACGGACACAAGTCATTCAGGAATATAAAACACCACACAATTTAAGAACTTTAAGAGGATTTATTGGAATAATTAATTATTATAAAAGGATGATACCAGATCTAAGTATAAAAGAAATTCCATTACTTGAACTACTGAGAAAAGGTGTAAAATGGAGATGGGATCAGAGAAGAGAACTAGCATTCCAAGAGATTAAAAACATTTTTCTGTCAAATTTGAAAATATACTATCCTGACTACACACAGCCATTCATATTAAGAACAGATGCATCAATAGAGAGATTATCAGGGGTATTATTACAAATACATGATGGGGTCGAATACCCAATACAATTCATTTCAAGAATTACAAAGCCACATGAAAAGGGTTACTCAGTTTCAGAATTAGAACTAGCAAGTATAATACACTGTGTCACAAAATTAAGATTTTATTTGTTGGGTAATGAATTTACTATAGAAACAGATCACCAAGCTTTAACGTCTATATTAAATAACAAATATGGAAACAGTAGAATACATCGGTGGAGTCTAATACTTAGTGAATACTGCTTTGAAATCAAATACATTTCTGGAAAATCCAATATAGTGGCAGATGCTTTATCAAGGTTAGAAAATACACCACAAAAAGGGCAGCGAACAATAAAAATTGGATTAAATCAATTAGTAGAAAGTACTGGATTATATTCTAAAGAAGAAATTATAAGAGATCAGATCAATTTGAGTGAAAAACAAAAAGTCCTTAGGAAAGATGGGGTATATTATAAAATAATAAATGGCATAGAAGTATATGTAATAACTAGAACTTTAGCAAAGAAAATATTGAAAAATTTACATAACAATTATATGCATATTGGTTCAAGAAAGCTATGGATGCTATTTAGGGACAATTATTTTGCAAAGAATGACATAAGTATAGCAAAAGAAATTACTACCCAATGCCCAATATGTCAACTAAACAAAGAAAAGAATTTCAAAAACCAGAACACATATAAATCTAATGTTGTATATGAAAAACTAAATACAGTTTCCATGGATTTTATTTCAAATTTAGTTCTCAGTCCAACAGGAAAAAAGCATATACTAGTGATAGTTGATTTATATACAAAATTTATTAAACTATATCCCTGCTCTAGAACAAATGTTAAAACATTAAAATTATATATTAATCAATTTTTCGAAGAAATAGGACCATTTAGAAATTGCATAATAGATAATGCTACATATTTTAACAACCAAAAATTTCGGACATTTTGTGAGAAAAAGGGAATCAACATTCATTTTACAAGTATCAGACATCCTCAGGCAAATCCTGCAGAAAGATATATTAAAGAAGTTATAAAATATTTAAGGATACTGTGCCAAAATCAACACGAAACTTGGCAGCAACATATACCACAAGTAGAGTATTTTTTAAATAATACACATAATTTGAATACAGAGGAAGTACCAGAATATTTAATGTTTGGCCATATAGGAAACAGAAAGTGGATTAGTGAATATAATCAGGATATGTTAGAACAAGTAATGCAGAAAGTGAATAACCGAATTAGGAGGAAAGCTGAAAAATATATCAGAAGACAAAATAGAAAAATAAAAAAACCAATCACATTTCAAAAAGGAGACCTAGTGTTAATTCGTTCACTTAGAAAAAGTAATGTTAAAGAAAACCGTTGTAAGAAATTACAACCAATGTTTGAAGGTCCATATACAATTGAAAATCAGAATGGACTAAATAGTTATGTGTTAATAGATGCAGAGAACAGACTAAGAGGCGTATTTCATATCAACGACATTTTTCAATATCATGAAGAGATTGAATAATATTTTCTATACCTTTAACACAAATATAATAACACTAATAACTTACTGATATATCCATTTTATTCAATAGACTTGATTTGTTAAATGGTAGATGGTAGATTTCATTATTTTGAATAAATTTGACATCATACTTGTTGAATTTTGTACATATGGAAATTGTTTGATACCCTAAAAATCATAATTTGGGGTTCGATACTAGAATTGCTATAAAAATGTCTTTCTAATATAATAAAGTGGAAAAACTTACCAATTTATATTGATGAAAGTTATTTTGAATGGAAATAATTCCTAGATTTTGTCTATAAATAAACAGAACACAATATCCATTATATTTTTAATTAAGGTTATATTTTATTCTCTCCATTTGACATGACAGTTTGACCATAGAATAGCCGAACTGTGCTCCGTTGTTCTCTGCTTTGACATAGACAGCGAACAGGGATGTATTTAACACACTTTAAATAATAAAAAAAAATTGAATTATTAATTTATTAAATTTAATAAGGTATGAGAAAATTAATATTTAAAAAAATAATAAGTAAATTATTTATTTTAAATATTATTTTTGGGGTATTGTGACGATTAGGGTTTATAGAAAATAATTTATAAGTTATATACTACATAATATTAGATATTTGGTTGTTTTAAATAAGTTATATACTAGAGAATTTAATAAAAATATATTTATGTGAGGGCATTTTTAATAAATTAGCATATAATAATTATAAAAAGTTGTATTTTAATATTGTAAATATATATAAGTGAGCCATGTGCCTAGGCAACCAACTATACATACTCCAAGTGTCAAATTAAGAATCATAATTGCGAATAAAAGTGGGGTTATTATAATAATATATTGTTTGAAATGTGTATTTTATTAAATTAGAGTGTTAGTTACTAATTTAATTATATATTCTGATCTGAAAAGCCTAAATGTAAACAAAATTATTAATAGAAAAGAATGGAATTCTCTGGATCTCCGGAGATGGCCATGTTTGCGAAATGGTTTGTTCCAGAAAATTCAGACAAGTATTTGATAGAACAAATTAGAACATGATATCTTACGAGATGGTTCTAGAAATCCAAAAAACATATAAATACCCGTGATTTGGATTCAAGATGGCAGTTTTTAGCAGTTTTATCATGAAAGTTAGTTAGAAGATAGATACATTTACTTAGTGAAGTCAATTGTTCAGAAGTTTTTGGCAGTTTTTGGAAGTTTTTAGTCAGAAGTCAAGCAGTTTATTATGAAAGTTAGTTGGAGTCAGTGAATCAAGTACAAATAGTCAATAGTTTAATATAGTGAGTTAAATGAAGATTAAAAATTATGCATATAATTTAATGCACATTTATAATTATACACAAATAATTATTGAAGATAAAAAAAGGTATATTGGAAAAAATTAAATTATATTATGGTTGGAGATTAGTATAAATCAACTTATAATAATTGGATATTGGTATATTGAAAAGAAGAATAAATATAAATGCTGTTGCTGGTTTGGTTGGTGGTGTATAGATGCTGGTGAAGAAAAATATATCTTAAATTGGTAGAAGCTGATAATTGAAAAAAGTAATTTCACAAAAAACAAGGATAACTGAAGTACGAAGACATTCAGTGGTGATTAGAATCTATATACTTAGTGGAAAATAGTTCATTTAGGCATTCAGTGAAAGAAAGGTACAAAATTTTGTTAATATAATTTAGTTAGTGTCATAACAATTTCAATTTTGAAGATAGTTTGTTTAAATTTTAGATTGTCTATAGAATTTAATTAGTTTTATAAGAATATCAGTTTAAAGATAGTTTATTTTAAATTTACATTGACTAGGTTAGATATATATGTGTGTTTCATAATAGTTATAATAAAGATAATTTAAAAAAGTACTTACAAGCTAATTCTTTGAGAACCGCGATAAAAACCCTATATATTATATTATTAAAAATACTCATTGCTCATCATTCAAACAAAAAACACATCATAACAATATATATATATATATATATATATATATATATATATATATATATATATATATATATATATATATATATATATATATATATCTATATGCATTTATTATATACATGTATATACAGGGTGTCCCGAAAATAGTGCGTTCCTTAACGATATGTGCAGATTGCAGCATTTAAAACAAAAAAGTCTTATAACTTTTTTTATCAAGTTAACCGTTTTCAAAAAAAAAATATTAATTTTAATCCATTTGATTATTGTTCGCAGAAAAGAAAATACAGCCGGCAACGTTGCGTTCCTTGTTATTCTTCGTTAATTACTGTAAATCAGCTATCATGAATCATCGATCGTTAGACATATAATATGTATTAATACTGATAACAGTGATAGAGAAAAAGCATGTATTTGTTTTTATTAAATATTTAATAATTAAAGTTGAATACTGTTTTTACTTACATGGAAAATTATTATTACAATAAATGTTCGAAATGGCCACCATTTGCACAGATACACGCGTTTATTCAACGAATCCAATTATTCTTAATATTATAAGTAAGTATGTAAATTATGTCTGATTATTTCAGTAGCATCAAAAATTCGTTGTCGCAATTGAGCTTCTGTTTTAATTTCATCCTGGTTGTCGTATACTAATGATCTTAGATGTCCCCAAAAATAAAAGAAACTACATTTCAGAGCGTATTTGGAACGGAACGTCTTCAAGAAGTATCGGTAGAATATGCTTCAAAAAATTTAAATAGGATTCTTCATTCAATCTTCTGGGAAGTTCGTACGGTCTAATCAGACGATTACCAATAATCCCAGCACATAAATTTATACTAAATTGTTTTTGAAAATTTGTCCTACGTATAGCATACGGGTGTTCATCACTCCACACGTGACAATTGTGAAAATTAAACACACCATTTCTCGTAAAACAAGCTACATCTGCACACAAGACTTTACACAGAAATTCGGGTTCTCTGGCGATTTTGTTTTGAAACCATCTACAAAAGATTAATCTTCGAGATAAATCGCCTTGGTGTAAATTTTGCACTCGTTGGTAATGGTAAGGATGTAACAGTTGTTCCGTAAATGTCTTGTGAACAATGTTTTTTGAAATGCCAGCCATTCTAGCCACAGATCCAGTACTTACTCTTGGATTATTACTGACTATATTAAAAATCACATCTTCTGCATTTAGTCTACGGTTACTTCGTGTTCTATCGCTAGTTTTTTTAGGTATCACACAACCCGTCTCTAATAACCTTTGGGACACGTTTACAAAACTTCGGGCATTAGGATGTCGTCGTTTGGGATAGCGTTCAACATAAAGTCTAACAGCCCTATTACTGTCACAGTGGGCTTCACCGTACGTAATTAACATATCGTGATACCCCCGAATCGAAAACATGACAATACTATTTATTCTTGAGCTACGGGTAATTACAACTGTTTACAAATAATGTACCTTTTCTGTATCAAAATAAATTAAACTATAGCATTCTGTCCATACCTTTTGGAGCGCAACGTTGCCGGATGTATTTGCTTTTCTGTGGACACTAATCAAATGGATTCAATTTAATATATATATATTTTTTTTTTTTTGAAAACGGTTGACTTTATAAAAAAATGTTATAAGACTTTTTTATTTTAAATGCTACACTTAGCCCATACCTTTAAGGAACGCACAATTTTCCGGGACACCCTGTATATATCTATATATATATATATATATATACATATATATATATATATATATATATAAATTGTTATGATGTGTTTTTTGTTTGAATGATGAGCAATGAGTATTTTTAATAATATAATATATAGGGTTTTTATCGCGGTTCTCAAAGAATTAGCTTGTAAGTACTTTTTTAAATTATCTTTATTATAACTATTATGAAACACACATATATATCTAACCTAGCCAATGTAAATTTAAAATAAACTATCTTTAAATTGATACTCTTATAAAACTAATTAAATTCTATAGACAATGTAAAATTTAAACAAACTATCTTCAAAATTGAAATTGTTATGACATTAACTAAATTATATTAACAAAATTTTGTACCTTTCTTTCACTGAATGCCTAAATGAACTGTTTTCCACTATATAGATTCTAATCACCACTGAATGTCTTCGTACTTCGGTTATCCTTGTTTTTGTGAAATTACTTTTTCCAATTATCAGCTTCTACCAATTTAAGATATAGTTTTCTTCACCAGCATTTATACACCACCAGCAAACACCATTTATATTTATTCTTCTTTTCAATATACCAATATCCAATTATTATAAGTTGATTTATACTAATCTCCAATCATAATATAATTTTAATTCCTTCCAATGTCCATCCAATATTCTTCTAATATACTTTTATAATCTTCAATAATTATTTGTGTATAATTATAAATGTGCATTAAATATATGCATAATTTTTAATCTTCATTTAACTCACTATATTAAACAATTTGACTATTTCCAACTAACTTTCATATTTCTTATTAAACTGCTTGACTGAATAATTGACTTCACTAACTAATCTACTAACTTTCATAATAAACTGCTTGACTTCTGACTAAAAACTTCCTTCTTGAATCCAAATCACGGGTATTTATATCCTTTTGGATATTCCAGAACCATCTGGTAAGAGATCATGTTCCAATTTAGTTCTATTTAATACATGTCTGAATTTTCTGGAACAAACCATTTCGCAAACATGGCCATCTCCGGTGATCCAGAGAATTCCATTCTTTTCTATTAATAATTTTGTTGACATTTAGGCTTTTCAGATCAGAATAAACATTCAAATTAGTAACTAACACTCTAATTTAATAAAATACACATTTCAAACAATATAACCCCACTTATATTCGTAAATATTCTTAAACGTCACTTCAGAGTATAAATATCTGTCTATCAGTCACTGTATAGTTGGTTGCCTAGTCACATGGCTCACTTACATATATCTACCACATTATAATTACTAAAATACAACTTTTTACAATTATTATATGCTAATTTATTAAAAATGCCCTCACATAAATATATTTTTATTAAATTCTCTAGTATATAACTTATTTAAAACAACCAAATATCTAATATTATGTAGTATATAACTTATAAATTATTTTCTATAAACCCCAATCGTCACAATATATATATATATATATATATATATATATATATATATATATATATATATATATATATATATATATATATATATATATATATATATATGTAAAAGGAGTACGACCGTCAATCCAATATAAACTAAGGAACACTCGAAGAGTGGTGGGTTTTTCGGTCAAAGTGTAGAAATAAAAGACAAAGAAGGTGGCTACTTCATCTATTTATTGAAGACGTTTCGATTCTTAATCAACAAGCATCATCAGTTCATCTAAAAAGAACAATATGAAAAACCAAACACCCATGGAAAATTATGTTGTATAGACAATTAATTGAACTGAATACAGTTTACAAATTAACTCAACTTAGCACAGCAAAAGACATGTGGTAATAGTACATGTATATAAAAAATATGTGAAAAAACTTAAGTAAAAAACATTAATTTATAGTATGATACTATCAACTTCTCTTTACCAATCCTTGCTCTAAATTCACTAATAAAATAAATAAATTCATTACCCATTTAAAAAATTTAAAAATCATAGATCAACCACTTGCAAAATATTTACATAATTATGATGGATATGCTCCCAGATTTTATTGTCTACAGAAAATACATAAGCCCACATTGAGCATGAGGCCAATTGTCGCTTCCATTAATTCACCTAATATTAATATTTCAAAATTTTTAACTGATATACTATCTAAATCTTATAATTATAATAACAACGTTAATATTGTTGATTCTTTTCACTTTAGTGAATTTATTAATAAGTTTGAACTTCCTCAAGGTTACATTTTAGTGAGTTTTGATGTTGTGTCTTTTTTCACTAATTTACCTTTTTCTAGTGTCATGACTTCCTTAAGGAATCATTCGAATTCTATTCAACCTAACTGTCCTGTTCCCTGGGATGTATTTGCAGAACTGTTGCAATTAGTATTTGACACTAATTTTTTGTTCTTTGATGACAAATATCACCTTCAAATTTTTGGGACACCTATGGGTTCCTCAATCTCTCCCATTCTAGTTAATTTTGTACTGAATAATTTAGTATCTGACCGTTTGGGTCTTTTAGATTTCCAAATACTTTTTATTAAGCGGTATGTTGATGACCTATTATTAGCCTTACCCCCAGACAAGATACAGGCCACCTTGTCTTTGTTCAACGAGTTTGATCCTCACTTACAGTTCACTGCTGAACTTGAGGACCCTACCATTAATAGTATTCCCTTCTTAGACATGCGTGTCATTAGAATGGGAGATAACACCTTAACCACAAGTTGGTATAGGAAACCAATGGCCTCTAATAGGTTTCTCAACTACCATTCTTGTCATCCCTACAAATATAAATTAAACCTAGTTAAAGCTTTGAGCTGTAGGCTAAATAGACTGACACATCCGGTTAATCGAAGGGAATCTCTCCAATTACTTAAAAATATTCTAATTGAGAATTCATATCCTTCATCCCTCATTAATAAATATCTTTATGCACAGAGTTATGGTTCCTCTTTAAATGACACGCCCAATGGTGACCAACTCAGAATAATATCAAATAATTCAATTAATAACACTGTTCTGCCTAATACTGTACTTGGGACTCCAACCACCCATTACTCATCTTTACCTTATTTTCCTCAAGTTACTGAAAAACTTATTAAACTGTACAAACAGAAAAATGTACCAGTTAAAATTGCAGTTAAAAATGCTAAGACTGTCAGGAATTTGTTTTCTAAAACTAAAACATTCTTGTCCCTTCTGGAACAAGTAAATGTTATCTATCACATACCTTGTGCTGAGTGTGACTCATGCTACATCGGGCAGACAGGGAGATCACTGAGAGGGCGTCTTACGACTCACTGCAGTGATATCAACTCATCTAAGCATACTTGTGCTCTTGCCCAGCATGCTATTAACACTAAACACAAAGTTGACTTTAATGAAGTTAAGATTCTTGGCAATGAACGCAAGATCGATAAAAGACAGTTTTTGGAAATGTGTTCAATACTTAAACACCCTAACGCTCTCAATAAGAGAACGGACATTAGTAACTTGAGCCAAATTTATCATGAATTAATATTGCAGAATTAGGCTTAATATGTTGTTTACTTTAAAAATTGTCCCTTAAGGTGTAGTTTCTATCATATTTTCATATATTCTCATATAAATAATTACAATAAAATAAAATAAAATAATTTCTTACTTTACTTACTTAGATTTATTCAACTTACATTTTATTGATTATTATGTCAATGTTACTAGATTCCTAGATTCCTGTCGCATTTCACCGACAGCGACTGAGAAGCTTAAGAGTGGTAACTTCATTATATATATTTTTTAATTATCTATAATTCAATTTTTAATAATGTTACCTAAAGTTAAGATCAAATTTAAATAATTATATACTGTTGTAAGTACATCATATGATCTTTTTGGTTCTATATAAATTAATGTTTTTTACTTAAGTTTTTTCACATATATTTTTATATACATGTACTATTACCACATGTCTTTTGCTGTGCTAAGTTGAGTTAATTGGTAATCTGTATTCAGTTCAATTAATTGTCTATACAACATAATTTTTAATGTCCAGTATCATAAGCTACTTTACACATTTTATATCTTTGACTGCTACATATCTTTTTGAGGTAACCAACTTATAATAACTTTTCCATAGATGTTTGGTTTTTCATATTGTTCTTTTTAGATGAACTGATGATGCTTTTTGATTAAGAAGCGAAACGTCTTCAATAAATAGCCACCTTCTTTGTCTTTTATTTCTCCGCTTTGACCGAAAAACCCACCACTCTTCCAGTGTTCCTTAGTTTATATACACATATATATATATATATATATATATATATATATATATATATATATATATATATATATATATATATATATATATAAGGAGCAACGATGAATCGGGTGAAAGTCACTTACGCTAGAACTCTTGAAGATCTGAGTCTGACAAGAGGAGAAAATAAAAACAAGCTATAATGTTGACTATATATTATCGAAAACGTTATCGAAACGTTTTACAAAACAGCATCTGTCCATATATGTAAGAATAAAACTGGAAGGAAAATCAGTTATTTTAAATTTAAACGAGAATGCCAATTAAAAAAATAGCATCTCAAAATAGAGAGAAAAGAGTAATTAATGAAAAACATGACTCACATGTGAAGTAATACAATTCTGTTGGTAAACAAAGCAACCCAATTTTACAAAACAACGACACATTTTACAAAATCAAAAATTCACATAGTGTATTCATATGTGACAGATATATAGCAGTGGCGGCTTTTGGGGGTAGGCAGGATAGGCCGGGCCTACCCAATAATTTTAAGAGCTTTAAAATTGAAAAACACATTCAAAAATTATGTTAATGCATGTAAATAACTTTTGAATGTACTAGATTACTCAATACATTGCGTCCGTTAAAACAACTATGTTATTATATTCCCACAGAAAACATCGAATCGTATTCACGCATTTTAAATATCATTAATAGGCCCGATCGGAACTGGCCCACCCAGCTCACATAAGATCCCCGTACAATAAGCGTTTGAAGTTAAGCAGCTTGCCGGACAACGATTTATATTGTCGTGTTTATGCTTGCTGTTTAGGCACCACACGATCGGGCCTACGTCGACCATCGTTGTCACTTGTAACGTAATTATCGAATTGTAATATAAATTATCTTTTAAATTATGATAAAAAAATATGTAACATAATCTATAATTGTAACATATTTTTAAACAAACAACACAATTGCAAACAAGTGCACGGTTGCCCAAATAAATTAAAAAAAAAATCGTAAAATTCGAAAAAACAAAGATTCCCACTCTCACACAAAAAAAAATGTATTACACACACTGGCGGCTACAGAATTTTTTTTTTGGAGGTCATGGATCTTGAGGGTGATTACTTTTCTCTGATGCAAGGTCACTTTTAGTCTTACCACCAATAGGATAAGTGGGTTTCCAAATATTTTTAAGGGGGGGGCGTCATGACCCCGTGACCCCTCCCTCTCTGATTACACATAGCTTTATGTAATTTGCTGGCTTGGCCTACCCAAAATTTTACCACACCAGCCGCCACTGATATATAGTAAAAATTTCTTAATCAGATGAAATTAATTAATTTTAGATTAATTAATAATTAATTTTAGATTTAATCAGATGAAATTGTAATATAAGTATAACCTTAAATGTTACACTGAAACGTAAAAAATACAGCTGAAAATTATTTAATTATTTAAATCACAATAATTAAAAAAGCTCAAACGAAGCACGTGTCACATTTAAAAGTGATAAATTGTCACGATTGTCACAAAGTTGTTGAATTTGATAGCACTTGTTGCACACCGTTAAAAATTGAAAAATGAAGATATATCTGATGGTGATGATATTATTAATTGCCAGTCACCATTAACGCAATCCAACAAATTGCAAGCGAAAACGGCGCAGAAAACGAACCAACAAATTCAACAGGTGGAGAGAGATGACAGATGCTGCGAAAATTTAAAATTGGATGTGTATATAATACCGACACATTACTGTGAGTAAATGTAATTATTTATTGTATGTTGAAAATAACTATCATTACCAATTTAAATTTGAAAAAAAACATAGAAAAATGGCAGCACATAGTTCATCCAGGTTTCAATGAACAATAAGGTTAGGGGTTATTATTATATGATATTTTATAAAAAATATATGTAATAATTCTAGAGGTTTTACGAAAACACTAAAGTTGTTTATCGGTTAAAGAATGTGACACACCCACATGAAATGCGTAACAATTCATCAATTTAGAGATAATTACCAATAGCAAACAACAACAAAATATTTGCTTTTATATATTCTGTGACGGATAATTTTAAAAAATGTTTCACACCAACTAATAGATCCATGGATAAATGAGAAAAAACACCAAAGTGAGGGTGTGGCGTAACGATACATAGAAACTTTAGAGATTTAAATTAAATTCGAGTTTACATGTATTCGATTTAAATTTAGTTCAATGCCAAAACGTAATATTAGAAAAGTAATTTGTATATTGAAACATAATTGTACACAGTAACATGTAGTAAATCATAATATTTAGATCACATTATATGATATGAAATCAATCAATAAAAACTATTAAAATGCGTTATGTAAGGACAGTTTAGTGTAAGAGAGACGTCAGTAGATTCTAGCAACATATAAAATTATCTTGCCAGACTGATTGCCAACGTTTGGTAACTTCAAACTACTGGCAGAAGAAGAAGAAATGAAGGTTCAGACAACCTATGAAAGTTCGATAAAGAAAAGAGGTATTAACACAAGGTTAAATTCGAAGTGCCCTTATACTGTACGTATATCGTAATATCGAAAAATCAGTGAAGTCTGTTCCAAAATTTGTGTCTGCATGTCACACATCTTAAACCGAAAACAACCCCTGATGACTTACAAAAAAGGATAGCTGTATCACTTCCTTAAGTCCAATGTATGGTAGACAAATCAAAAATGCCAGAAGCATATAGTTCCACGAAGGTCACCATTAATCAAGAAAACCTAAAGAGAGCTTGGAACAAAGATGTTTGGCCAAAGGGTGCAGTGGTATCTAAGTTTTTTGTGAAGAGGGGAATGATAATGTAACTGAATCCTCTTAAAAAAAAAACATTTCTTCGATCATTCTCTGATCAGGTTAGTCTAGTTAATATTTTTCATGGAAACACAAAAAGTTTATTAAACAAAGTAGATCAGCTTAATATTTTTTTGAAAAATAAAAAAAAACAATATATTATGTTTCTCTGAACACTGGCTCAGAGAAAACAATTAACAACATTAAAGCTTGATGGCACACACACACGCAGTGATCAACCCTGCCCCTAGGAACATGTGTATACCAATGTAAGAATGGGATCCACATGTCCGAAGATCAAACCGGTCACACCTCGCTAGTCGAAGTGGTACCTATCTGACCCCCAGGCTTTTCCACCACCCCTCCTCATCGTGTGACTTACGTGAGGAGGCTTATGATCTGAAATTTACTTAAGATGCCCTGGGTAATAGGACATCCTCGGTTTTTAGTGAATGTGGTTATGCCACCTAACTGTAGGGGTAGCCACATCTAGGCTTTTCTCCCTATTTACTTTACTGACTCAATTGATTTTACTCTAGCTTTACGTCGGGACTTGAGTCCCTAAAAAAAGGAAAAAGAGCGTGTGTTCCGACCATAGAGCCATCAGCCTGAGCTGATGACTCTATGTCCGGAAAAGAGTGTGTGCTCGGTCACTCAGCCGCCGATTTGGCAAAATAAATTTTGTTCTCCTCGCCGGCTGAGCACCCGAGAGGGGTCCGGCCACCAAGCCCATGCATGCCGCACATGACCTCAGTGCTCGGATTTCGCGAGTAGATCTTTCATTTCGATCTGCCTTAAGGGCCTAGTCCGCGGAGCGGTATATAGAAGGCCTGGCGGGCCCCTTCTATATTTGCTATATAAGGTAAATTTACGTTAAACGGTTTAATGAAAAGTATGAATGTATTCATATGAATTTACGTTATTTAATCAGAAAACACTTTTTTTTTTTTGTTTTTTTTTTTGTTTTTTTTTGTTTTTTTTTTTTTTTTTTTTTTTTTTTTTTTTTTTTTTTTTTGTTTTTTTTTTTGTTTTTTTTTTGTGGACTTCCTTGTGGCGTCGGGACTATAAAATGCCTGGGCAACAATTCTTTCCTTTTTTCCTTAATCCTATTTGTGTGCGTGTATTGGGGTGTGCATTCCCAAGTGTATAATGTATTGGGGTGTGCATTCCCAAGTGTATAATGCTCTCACACACCCCGGTGTATATTGGACTTATAATTACCTAAAAACCTAAAAACCTAAAAAAGAAAAGCGTACCCTCTCGCCAGAGTTTTTTTTTTGGTGTGTTTTCTGATTGACTGCATTTCTTTGTTCGTTCTTCTTGCAACCATCTCATTCTTTATTTATTCGTTCGGGTTCTCCCTATATCGAGCTATCTGTTGTTTTGGTCTTCTGTGTACCGTCCTTGTGTTTTCATTGTAGTTAGTCGGCTCTCTTAACATTCTGCTGGGGTGGTTTCTTAGTCCGTTAAAAATTTCATATGCTCTCTCGTCTAGCGTGCGTAGGATTCTTGTTTGTCCTGAGTCTCTATATACATATCTCAAGGGTACGTACCTTGGTATCTTAAGGGCATCTCTGACTATTTGATTTTGAGTAGTCTGTATCTTTTTCCTGTTTGTTTTACAGGTGTGTCCCCACGCAGCGGATGCATATGTTAGGACTGGCAGGATAATACTATTCGCAACCCTGATTTTGGTTTTAAATCGTAGTTTACTTTTCCTTCCAATAAGTGTTGAGAGCTGACTTTTCAACGCTTTGGCTTTGCGTATTTGCTGATTGATGTGCTCAGTGAACGTTAGCTTCTTATCTAGATGTATCCCTAGGTATTTAGCCTGGTTGGTCCAGTCTACTGGGGTGTTTTCGATTGTAATTTCGCGATTTGGTACACTTCTTCTGTGACTAAACATTACAGCCTGTGTTTTATCTGGATTTAGGGCTATTTTCCATTTTATGCACCATCTTTGGAATCTGTTTAGTGCTCTTTGCAGATGATTAGCTGCATGATCCGGGTTTCTCCAGCTAACAGCTATTGCTGTGTCGTCAGCGTAAAGACTCAACAGAGAGCCTGGCTCTTTTGGCGTGTCGGCCGTATAGATGGTGTACAGGTACGGCGACAGCACCGCTCCCTGAGGCACACCCGCCTCCAGGGTCCCGACTTCGGATAGGGTTGCCCCTATTCGAACTCTGAACCTTCTGTTGGCAAGATATGACGCAAGGAGGCATGTCATCGCCTCACTGTAACCAAATTCATTCATTTTATAGATGAGTCCATGGTGCCAGACTCTGTCGAAGGCTTTGCTGACGTCCAGAAAAGCTGTAGCTGTGTACATTTTTTCATTAAATCCTTTGGTGATGAATTCTGTAAGTCGTAGTACCTGTAATTCACAGGAGTGTTCGCTTCTGAACCCGAATTGAGCCTCTGGTATGGTTCCTAGCATTTGTGATTCTTCATTGAGTCTTTTTAGTATAACTCTTTCCGCTATCTTGCTTATAGATGATAATAAGCTGATAGGTCTGTAATTTTGCGGAAATGTGCCGTTTTTACCAGGTTTTGCAATCATTATTACGTGTGCCTCTTTCCATCTATCTGGGAAATATCGTAGTTTTAGCATGTTGTTTATTATGTTAGTGATATAAACAATAGCTTTTGTTGGTAGATTTTTCAGCGCCCTATTTGTGATGTTGTCGGGTCCTGGGGTTTTTTTGGCATTTGTCATTTTTATAAGTTCCTTTATTTCTTCGGGAGATGTATGTGTAATACCTATTCTGCCCTTTTTCCTTCTAAGTCTTCTCGCTGTTCTTTCTACCTCTTCTTCAAAGTCTATGTCATCGTCGGGGTCTTCGTTGTTTCTACACGCCCTTTCTAGTTCGTCCTTCATGACTTCGGCTTTGTCGATTTCCGTATGGACAATCCCGTTTACTCCGTGTAGGGGAGGTATGGGTTTCTTGTCCTTTCGAAGGATTTTAGATAACTTCCAGAAGGCGGATTTGTTAGGATTTAGCTCATCGATATAGGAGTCCCAGCTTTCATTTCTATGATTTTGAAGTTGTTTTTTCACTTCCCTGTCTAGCTCATTTGCAATCCTTTTGTCTTCTACCATTCTTGTGCGGTAGGCTCTTCTTCTTTTCCGGTTTTTCTCTTTGATTAGGTTTTGAAGTTCTATACTTATATCCCTGAATCTTCCTTTTTGTCTTGTAATTGTTTCGGTTTTGGAGCTGGCATCGATAGCATTGTTTATTGCTTGTTCTAGTTTTATTACACTGTCTTCTAGTTCTGTAATATTATTAATTGTTGGGATGTTACCGATGTTCTCGCTCACAATTCTTCTAAAGTTTGGCCAACTTGTTTTCTTTCTGTTGTGGGGCTGCAAATAGTTCAATTCTGTTGCGCCCAGGGTCAGGACGATTAGGTTATGTGTCGAATCGCCTTCATTTAGAGAGTGTATCTCGTATTGTTGACCCACGTTGTGTAGGATTGCAATGTCGAGATACGTAGGGAGTTCTCCGTGGAAACATGTCGGTTCTGTTGGTCCGATGACATATGTGTTCGGTCTGTTCTCGAGATGGTTGCAGAGATATCTTCCGTTTCGGTTGGTCGTCCTGTCAAACCAATTGGGAGATCTAGCATTTAGGTCTCCAATAATTATAGTTGGCTCTTCTGAGTTCAGTATTAGGCTCAAATCTTCGTTGAAAATCGGATCATGTGGTCTAACGTAAGCTGACACTATTTTTAGTGTTTCGTTGTTGGCCTTAAGTCGAATAATTGTGGCTTCCATTGTCACCAGTCCGTCTGGTGTTGGGATGTGCTCATGTTCGAGTCCCCTTTTGACTAATATAGCTGTTCCTCCTGATAATGCTCTATGATCCGTTCTATAGATATCGTAGCCTGGAAATTTTGTTTTTTTCCTTTCCACTAGTTTGGTTTCTTGAAGGGCTACGATATCGAGCTCTAATCTGTTTATTATTTCATCCAGAAGGTTGATATTTTTGAATATTCCGCCGGAATTCCATGACCCAATGCGTAGATCTTCGTTTTGGTTTGCTAACATTTTCGGACGGCTTCTCCAAATGCAGTCATCATTTTTGTTGCTTTGTCCATCATGGACATCATTTCCATCATTTTGTTATTATACTCTGTATGGAAGTTTGCGATGAGGGTAGCTGCGTCCTGTACCGACACTTCTTGTGGTTGTGCTGGAGATTCTGAGGTGGTTTCAGCGGATTTTTCGCTGCCTGTGCGTAGCTGCCTCCTTTGTTGATTGGAGCGCTGTTTATGGGTCTTCCTACCGGTCTTGTTGGGGCAGGTGTTTTCTTTTTGGGGGCCTTAGAGCATCCTCTATAATTTGCTGTGTGCGCTTCACCACAGTTTGCACATTTGGGGTCGGTTTCCCGGCTTTTCTCACAGTCGTTGCTGATGTGGTTTTCTCCGCATTTTACACATCTGGATCCGCAATGGCAAGCCTTTGAGCTGTGATAGAACCCTTGACAGTTATAACACTGTAGGGTGTCTTTTGTGATTTTGAATTCATCCTCCACATAGATGCGCATGTAGCATATATCAGATATTTTTTTAATTTTTGCAACGTCTTCCTCTTTGAGGGTGACGATGAAATGTGGCAGTACTTTTTTATCAGCTTTTTTGGAGATCATATTGATCACCCTTGTTGCTTCTATTCCTTTATTGTATAGTTCGTCTTTAATTGCTACTGTGCTAGTAGTAGCAGATAGCCCTTTTATAATGACTCTTTTTAGTTTATCGCTATCTATAGGATATGCGATGAATTCTACTTTTGGACTGTGTTCTTCTAGGATGTGTACCATTCCTAGGTAATCTTTTCTGGTTTTTGTGTTAATAACAATCGATCTGCCTGATCGTGCAAACTTATTGACTGATATTATGCCTTGGTTGGCTGCTCTCTGCAGGATTTTTTGGTGTTCTCCTACAGTTTTTAGGATTATCGCCGGTGGTTTCGGCTCTTTTACTATAGGCTCCTCGCTTGTTTGCGGTGAGTCTTTTGGTACGTCGTTTTCTTTTTCAACTTGGCTATTTTTGCTCAAGTTATTTTGGGCAGTTTTCTTTTTCTGGCTTCTTTCATGAGCCTCTTTCGCAGCCTTGTTAAATTCGATTTCTTTCCGCTGATTTATTATCTGCGTCTGCTTTTCGGCGACGCTTATTTTTGTTTTCACACTACTGTCTGATTTCTCAGTAGTGGTGCCTGTCTTTTTTCCTTTTTTGTTTTGGACTTGTGTCCAACCTGCAGGTTCTTTGGTTGTTATGATTCTTTCCGGCTCTTTAGGCTTGCCTTTGCTACCGGATGGCTTTACGGGGGGAGGTGAACCGATTCCTAGTTCCACTAGCTTTACAACGTCATTATCGAGGGAGGCTTTCCACGGGTCGATTTCCATTATTGACTCTTCTTTCTCCTTGGCTGCTGTTAATGCCATTATATGTTGTACAAGTTTTTGTATCTCCTTGTCCTTTTCTTTGTTTTCGTTTCTCAGCTCAGTCATCTGAGCGAGAAGGTCTTGGATTTGTTTATTTGCCTTTTCCTCGCGGATACGGCTTTCTTCTTTAAGGGATTTGATCTGTTCCGTCAGTACATTGACCGACCTTAAAAGCTCATTGGCCTTTTCCCTTTCCGCCATTTCTCTGGCCTTTTTCTTTACTTCTTCGTCTTCCGAAGAGTCTTCTTTGGGCCTTAGCCTTTTCATTTTCTTGCCGATTTCGGGCTCGGCTTCATTTTTGGAGACGTTGTCCACGGCGGGTTGTGTCTCTACTACAGTTGGGGGTGGGGCTTCGCGCGATTCTGCAGCTGGGCTCGGCTCTTCGTCGATGGCGTCCATCGTATTGATATCGTCATCGATTTCGCTTTTTTCTTCCTCCGACTCGGGCAGATAGGAGTCATCGTCAGATATTACGATTTCTATGTCGTCGATCGCGGGATTAGTCGATTTAATAAATTTATTATATAGCTCGATCGAGCTGTCAACAGAGGGGTTTGATGATTCGGCTAAATCATTCTCTTCTTCTTCTTGTGTTGTCACCTGCGTGACAACACTTTCTGGGGGGGGAATATCACTCATATTGCCGTAAGGCAGTGAACAAATAGTTCATAAGATATAAGAAAATTCTACTTAGACGACTCTGTTTTTTTTCCACCGACTGACCGCTGTCAGTACGGCTTACTGGGTGCCGTCCCAGGTACCTCGCGGTAGTTCACTCCCTGTATTCACAGTGAGGGATCCTCTTCCTGTTTCTCACACCTCAGGAGCAGGGGCCGTTTCTGTCCGACCTTGTCAAATGCCTTACAGTGTCATCCCTGACGACACACTGAGGTGATCCCGAATTCTTCGCAAACGCGAAGCTATTATAGCCTCCGCGAGGAGCCTATAAAAACAGCTCCTCGACGGTTTATCTAGTAACAACCTCGCATCCGCTTTTCGCTAATATGTAGGACAAGTGCCTATGCCACACTCGGTGTCTTACCCACCGGTAGCTGAAAAGCTCCGTTGACAATAGGTCAGTCGCCCCCACCTAAGCACGCTTCTCTCTCACGTCCGTACTGTTCGGCTGCTCGAGTCGAACTTTTAAAAGCTTGATGGGTATTTTTTGACAACTTTTTATTGTCAGAAGGTAAGGGAACATGGAGGTGTTCCAATTTTTGGTGAGGATAAAATCTCTACACGACCAGTTTTCTTAAATGATATATGTATCATGTGAATATAAGGGTGAATTTTGTGCATTAAAAATTATTAGATATTAAAAATATTTTAGTAACAGTATATAGAACCGAATATGAGAATTTTAAAGTTTTTCTAGATCTATTTGAAAAGTTATTGGTGTTTTGCTCTGCTATTTTTTTAGAAATAATAATAATTGGATATTTCAACATTGATTTCAAAGAAGCTTCTAATTAATTAAAAAGTTTTCGTGATCTAATTTCCACCTTTGGCTTAACCATAAATATTAATGAATGTACTAGAATCACAACTAGATCAGCAATTTGTTTAGATAACATCTTAACAAACATAAGCAGTGAAATAGTTGGTTGTGGAATTGTGGAACCATGTATTTCCGATCATCTTACTCAATTTCTCTACTTAAAAATAAAATCTGAAAAAAGTCATAGTGCTAATACATACAGAAGATATATAACAAGTAGTGGCATCCTAATGGTTAAACAGTCGTTAAATAACTGGGCTTCAGTTGTTTCTCTCAAAACAGCAACAGAATTAGCTCAATTTATTACCGAAATGTATGTTAAGTTAACTGAAATTAATTTTCCACTAAAAAAATCACGAACTCATAGTAAAGCTCCAATTTCTTGGTTTGATGATGAACTAAGAGTAATGCGAGAAAATCTTTCCACAGTCAAGATAAGTGCTGATGTTACAAAGAAATATAGCAAGTATAAAAAGTTTAAGAAGCACTATAAATCAACAATATCATTAAAGAAATAACTGGCTTATGAGAATTTATTTTCCAATTCAGAAAATATATCTCGTGACAATTGGAAAGTTATAAATTATCACGGAAATAAATTTCAAAATAAAAAAGTCTGTCCAAGCGGGATTACATCAAACGATTTCAATAATTACTTTACTTCAGTAGCTAAATATATTAGAAGTTCTTTTAATTCTACAAATGAAAGTGTAGCCATAAATTCTTTAAAAGATAAATACTCTCCTTGCGACTCTTTATTTTTATTACCTGTTAGTGATATTGAAATCAGAAATATTTTGCATAGATTGAAAAATTCAGACTGCACGGATTTTTATTTCTTAAACAAAAAAATAATTGTGGAAAGAATCGATATAGTTATTGACAAGTTAATTAAACTTTATAATAATTGTCTTACTGAAGGGATTTTCCCAGATGTATTGAAAGTAACAAAAGTGCTGCCGGTGTTTAAAAAGGAAGCTGTAGATGAAATTGGAAATTATCGTCCCATCTCAATCATTCTCATTTTCGGCAAAGTTTTTGAGAGTATTCTAAATGTTCGTTTGATAGAATATCTAGAAAACACAAAATACTTCACTGTAATCAATATTGCTTTAGAAAAAAGTGTAGCACTACACTTGCTATACAGAAAATTGTGAGAGATATAGTTGATGGCTTGGAGGAAGGTCATTTTGTGCTTTTGACATTGTGTGACTTATCCAAAGCTTTTGACTGTATTTCGCATGAATTACTGTTGGAAAAAATGCATAAATACCGTATTAGGGGAAATACTCTTAATCTATTTAAATCATAATTAACAAATAATAAACAGGCAGTTTTTCTTAATAACAGCTATTCTGAGTTTAACACTGTGGAATATGGGGTACCTCAATGTTCGATATTAGGACCCACTTTGTTTCTTATATATCTGAACGATTTATTTCACTATACTATTCCTATAAAATGTATTTGCACATATTAATCAGCATAATTTAAAAATTAAAATAGATAAGAACTGGTTTGTACATAATGGGCTGAAGCTAAATGAAGAGAAAAATCAGAATTTGATTTTTAGTTCCGATTGAAAGTATATCTCAAGAAATAGTGTTAAACTATTAGGAATCTTTCTAGATGATAATTTGGATTGGAGTGTTCATACAGATTACTTAAGTTCTAGACTTGCTACAAGTATAGTTTAAATACGCAACTTAGTTTATATGATTCCTAAAAGTACCCTCAAATTGTGCTACTTTGCACTATTCCATAGCCATCTACAGTACGGAATAACTGTTTGGGGTAATTCTTCTCACGCAGATCGAATTTTTAAACTACAAAAAAGAGTAGTGAGGATACTTGCAAGAGCAGAGTATAGGGGACACTGTAAACCTTTTTTTGTGAATTTAGGTATTATGACACTAGTTTCACTGTATATATATATATATATATATGAGACACTGAATAAAATCCATGCCAATAAAGGTAAGTTTACCATTAACTCCAACTTCCATGATCACGATACAAGATCTAGAGATGCTATTAGAGTAGAATGTTTTAGATTGACAAAGAGCATAAAAAATTCGACTGATGTTAGTTTGTATAACTTTTTGCCAGATAAAGTAAAAAGTCTCACTTGTTATTGTTTACGTTTAAAATCAAATGACACTTTTTGAAACATTGTTTCTATTCAAAAACGGAGTACCTAAGTACAGCTTTTACACAATAGTACTAGTTTGGTCAGGGTATTTGCCTATTATAATGACATTTTATGTTTTTATATTTTTATTAGTGTGTGTGTTGTTTCCTTACTTGTTAATATTAAATATCTGTTTGTAATGTTTAAATTCGCAAAAATTTTATATGTATGTATGTATGTAAATTGTCACTATTCCTTTGACTTGTCAAAAACAAAGCTATTTTTTTATATTGACTAAATAAATTCTAGTCTATTCTATTCTATCTAGTGATATCCCCGAAGTTTCAGTAACAAAAAATGTGATAATTAATGTTACTGTTAAAAAGGGGAATACTTTTTGAAATAGAAATAACCAAAAATCTGTATATATAAAAATCCCGTGTTACGATGATTTTTACGTTAATATATGAAAAGCTTTGTACATTTATAATATTTGCTGTACTTCTACTAAAGTCTGTTATGCCAGTCAATTATGTGCATTGTAGTCTATTAAACTTTGCTTCAAAATTACTACTCACTCAAGTCATTTAATACCAAATTTTTATAATTCCAACTTTTATTTTACGTAGAGCTAATTTCAATTAGGTTAGTCATACTTTATAAGAATATATAATTATTTTTAAATCGCATTAAATTAAATTATTATTTAATATTGAAAACAGGGTCAAAATAATGTATTTTAAATACTAACCTGTTCATTTCTAAACTGATGAGTACTGCAAATTTTTTTTATAAGTCTTTGGAGTTTCGCAAAAACACCGCTTTGCTGTCGAACCTGATTAGAAGAAACAAGTAGTTCAGCTTCAACCTCATTGCCTTCCAAATCAGGACTGGAGTTGGGAGCAGATCCATTTTCCCGTACAGGAGGAGACCTTGGAATAGTACCAACCTAAAAAATAAGAGATTCTTTTAAATAAATGTCATATAAACTATAGTCTACTAATATTGTTTTAATTTTCTTAAAATTACTATAAGATAAATTATAAAATAAAATAATTTATTATAAACGTTCTTAATTTATGAGTAGGTAAATATATTATTATTTGACGATATTCCAAGATTTTATAATAATTAGAATAATTTTAATTATAAAAATATAATAATTAATGTAGAAGTTATTAAAACGTATTGTAACAGCAGCCCATGCTACGTATCTGATCTAACATCGTATGCATCCGATCGAGATGTCACGAGAATTTCATTGAATGTTAGATACGTTGCGAAAAAAGAGGCGGGATATATATAAGAGCAATAAGGTTTTAGAGTTGACTTAAAAAATATATTTGTTATATATTTGCTTAAATAAATTAATGTTAAATTCATTGTGTTTTAGTGTTTTGTGTTAGAAGACCTTGAATCAATTAAAATAAATATTAAATTGGTGTCATAAGTGAGATATTTAATAACAGATTTTGTAAAAAACGACTACGATACTTAGTGATTTAAAAGTGAGCGATTTACAACAAGAATTGGAAAAGTAAGGGTTAAGTTCTATCTAGAAAGAAGCTAAATTAGTACAACGGCTAAAGGACGGCCTTTAAGAAGAGGATTTATTCCTGAAACTTATGAATATGAGGACAAGCATGCTGCTGCCATTTCGTCGATTTCTAACGTTCCTTTCGATGTGGCCAAAATTTTTGGTGATATCAAATCGTTGGAAAACAAAGTTTCTTGTGAGATCACATTGTTGAAAAGCAAAGTTTCTTGTTATATTTTAAAAGTTTCTTTTGGTGTTGTGTATGTTATGTAGCACTAGATATGTTAGAACAGATGTGAGGTTTATCTAATCACTACAAACACTTGTAAATATATTTGAATTTAAACATTTTTATTAACTGAAAATTAACTTAAAATTAACAGCGGTTGAAAGAAAATAAAAAGGGTATATGTATGTGTATTACGTTTGAAACTTTAAACTCAAATGAATGCTTTTGATAACTGTTTTAATGTAGTCTCTAAGAAAGGTGACGGTAGTTAAAAAAACATATGAGCCACACTGGCGCTCTCGTGTTTTTGATACAATTAGCGTATGGTGTAGCGACAGGTGTTTATAAAGTTTATGCTGATATTTACAAAATTTCTACGAACATTATTTATTTAGAAAATGAAGTTTCCAACAAGTATTTTTTCTAGGTAATAAAATTACTTTGTTGTAAAACAAAGTTACTGCCGATATTTTTTTTTTTTAGGAAAAAATAAAAGATATTAGAAATATCTCCTGTTTTAAACAGAATCTGAAAGACATAAAAAAAGATAGAGGAATCAGGTATAGCAGACAGAAAATCAATTACAGAGACCAAAGATTTCGTCTTCATTTTCCTCCTTTATATAAGCAATTTACTTGTTTATTGGTAGATCGTTGCTCTTATGAAAGATTCTCACTCCATCTCTTGTGCAGTCCGCCGATTCTTTTTCTACGAGGTAGTAGAAATCCTTGGTTATTTTAACATCTCTTGTGTCCGCCATTCTACTGATGTAATTGCTTCATTCCTTTTTTCTATTTACAGTACACTTATTTTTACCCTGTACATTACATTTTTTTCTGTTCTCCTCACTGCCTATTCAGCCTATCACTGTGTTTCATGTATTTTTTCTGAGTATTCTCATTTCTGCTGTTTCCAGTATCATCTGTGTTTTGGCTATGTCAAGTCTTGTTTCATTACATATATGTCATTATTGGTCTTATATTGGCATTATGGATTCTTAATTTCATCCCACAGTTAATGTGTCGGTTACGCTATTAACTATTTTTAAGGCATCCAGAGAATCTATTTGCCCTTGTACTTGATCTCTTACTTCTTATTTAACGTCTTTATAATTGGATAGTGTAATTCCTATGTAGATTATTTCCATAACTGTTTCAAAGCTAACTCCATCTACTTTAACATTTCACGTTACTGATTACTATTGTTTTATTTTTCTGAGTTAAAGTTAAATTATTAAATGTTAAATTATTTTGGTCCTGTAATAAATCTTTGAACTATTCTTTAAAGGTTATCTTCATTTCAGGCTACCAAAATTGTATCGTCTGCGTACCAGGGAATTATTCTATTTTCATTGTTCTTCGCTCTGTATCATCTTTCTTTATTGACGATCTTTATACATTTATCCATGATTAGATTCAATAGCGTAGAGATAAATGAATCCCCCTGTCTTCTTCCATTACCGCTATTTATAGGGTCCGTACGTTGTCCATCTATTCTGAATTCCACCTTAATGTTTTGATAGACATTATTAATTGTTATTGTTCTGAAGCTATTTTCTTGTGGCATTTTAAATTAATTACTATTTAAATGGGAATAAGCCACAATTAAAGGTTAAAATACGTTTATTGACGTTTTAATTTCAATTCATTCAATTTAATTTAATTGAAGTTACTAATGTTTGTATTTTGAGAACGATTTCCGAAGTGGAAATTGAAACGTCAATAAACGTATTTTAACCTTTAATTGTGGCTTACTCCCATTTAAATTAATTTTTAATTGTTTTTAAAAAATCCAGCAGAATCTCTTTATTATATAAAATATGTGTTACATCTTTTGGTTTTAATCTGTTAAATGTCCTCTTCAAGTCAATCAGAGTAATGCGGGTCTATTGTATTCATATGTATGCTGACGATACGGTTCTCCTAACGGGAACGCTAGTAGAACTACAACATCTCGTTCAAAGTCTCAATATATACTGTAACAGTTACGGCTTGAAAATTAATTTGAAAAAAACTAAATTTATGATAATCACGAAATCAAAGAACATCAGAGCTAATCTTGTAATAGACAATACAACGATTGAGCGTGTGTCCTGTTATAAATATCTAGGTGCTTGGATCACAGACGATACTGATCAAACAAAAGAGATTAGATGTAGAATAGAAATCGCTAGATCAGTCTTTAATAGAATGCGCTAACTCTTTTGCAATCGTGATATCAATATAAAGTTACGAATACGAATGCTGCGGTGTTATGTCTTTTCTACCCTGTTGTATGGAGTAGAGGCTTGGACACTAAAAGAGTTGACCACAAAAAACATCGAAGCTTTCAAGATGTGGTGCTATAGGCGCATTCTCAGAATATCATGGATGGACCGCGTCACTAACACGCAAGTACTTCAAACTTTAGACAAAAGATGCGAAATTCTAAATGAGATAAAAACTAGAAAGATGGAATACTTGGGGCACATTGTGAGAGGTAAAAAGTACGAACTTTTAAGAAATATCATGCAGGGCAAAATTAAGGGCAAAAGAAGTGTGGGAAGAAGAAAAATATCGTGGCTTCGTAATCTACGTGAATGGTTCGGGTGTAGTTCGATTGAACTTTTTAGGCACGCTGCTAACAAAGTCGCAATGGCCATGATGATTTCCAATCTCCGCTAGGAGTGGCACGAGAAGAAGAAGATTGTATTCATATGCTTTATTTGTAATCTACTATGATGAATATTTCATCTGAATACGACCTTTTCGTACAGAAACCTAGTTTCTCATCTGCTTACTTTATGAGCTTATTTATTCGTCTTGCAAAATTTTGGTTTTAAGTTTTAGGGTGGTATTTAGCAAATTAGTTTCTCTGTAGATTTGTGGATACGTCTTATTAGTTTTTTTAAATAATAGGATTAGCTCGCTTGTGCTCCATTCTTCCGGTATTTTATTGTGCTTTATAATCTTGTTAATTATTGTTGTCATTTGATCCGTCATTGCCGCTTCCTCATATTTTAACAATTCCTATGCTTTTTCACCTGCAGCTTTTCTGTTCTTCAGTTTTCACGTGTTTTTTGTAATTCATGCTTATGTAAACTTCTTCGTTTATCGTAATTTTCTGGTGGTTATGTTCCAAAATGATTGGTTGATCTTCTATATAAAACTTTTTTAGACAGTTAATCCATGCATCTTTTTCGATGTGTTTTGGGTCTATTAATTACTTCACCTCCGCTCTTTGACCTGTTGTAAAGGGCCATATGTCTTTTGGTATGTCTTGTTTGACATGTACTTCAGGTCAGCTGTTTTGTTTCCTTTGCATTTTTCCTACACCTTTCTACAGAATCACATAGTTCTTTTATAGTAATCAGTAGTACTCTTTCTTCGGCTCTGGTTTCTTTGTAGAAATTTTCAGAAAATTTAGAAAACTAGTTTGCAGTAGTTTTACTGTAGAACATTAAGTAGTTATCTAATATAATTTGACTCCTTCCTTTTTTCTTTGGCTTTTGAAGTGCATAGATATCAATATTTCTTTTAGTGATTTTACGTTCCACGTACCGATTCAAAGAATATTTTTCGTTTTTCTTTTTCTCGCATAGATCATCATCGTTGAATATGTCCTGTGTCAAGGCATAACCCTATCTCTATAAGCAAAGTATTTATAGTTCAGCAGTAGGGTGCTAACCAGACTAACTATATCTGGACGTTAACATAATAAAATAAATAAAATCCAGAAGACTCCAGTGGGCAGTGGGCAGGACACGTCAGAAGACATTCTCACGATAGAATAGCAAGGCTGGTATGGAAATAATTCTTAGTTGGAAGAAGATCACGTGAACGACCCATAGTCCGGTGGTGAGATAATATAACAGAAGACCTTAAAGCTGTGGGCGTGTAGAACTGGATGAAAATTGCTCAAGACAAAGAGAAATGGAGGCATGTTGTCAAGTTGGTTAAAACCTACGAAGTCCATGCAACAGTTCGAATCAGCTTCAGCAGCGAATAGATGGTCCGAAAAAGAAGAGCCCACAAACCTGACTATTGCTCTTCAAAGAGATGTCTAGGATGTGTTTCAGACGATAGCCGTAGTGGAAACAGATGATTTGGAACAACTTAAGACGAGGCTAAACATGTAATATGAATACGAATACTTTGAGCATGTTTACCAGTCA